>NC_055959.1:11426932-11444432 GCF_018492685.1 Alosa sapidissima | reverse complement strand
ACTCACTCTCTCTTTCTCTCTCTATCTCTCTCACTCTCTCTCTCTCACACACGCGTGAGCACGCACAAACACACACTCATATGAGCAATAATAGGCTACACACATGCATGCATGCACACACATTGCCTTGGCTGTATTGTATTTTCTCTTTCGAAATTATCTAATGTTCCATGGCAGTTTTCATTGGAAGCTGTTGAATACTCTGTCACACAGCACTGATTACTGATGGAATCTAGTCAAATGAAACCCCAAACCTCAGAAATTCTGCCAGTTTTCCCTTTGCATGTTATGGCACGTGTGTGGGTGTGAGTGCTCAGCATTGCAGTGACCACATTTCCAGTGCACAGTAGCCAGTCTGCAGTAACCTTTTCTACAGTCCACTACAACTTTCAGGCCTACTGATTTTCAAGTCCAGTTTTTTCAGTTTTTTTATTAATTGATTAAAAATTATTATGAATATCACTCTCTTCTATTCTCTGAAGGGGGGCTTGTGGATTCAGACAAAGGTATGGTTATGGTAGTCTGTCCTTAAATTGAGGAAATGTCCGTCACTTTCCATTTTATGCTGACATATTACAGTGATAAACAATAAGGTCTTCAATTTATGCTTTCTAAATTGGGTGTCACCCAATCTAGTGTAATCATGCTTACCTAGATGCATCCATGCATACCAAAATCAGCTGTTAAACCGATCGTGTATACTGACAACACATTCGCACATCGACACCTCACTGCTTCGATTTCAAGCCACCTTCAAGCCAACACTGAATTTGACCTGCACCCAACCATCTCATCTAGGCCAACCAGACATGCGCACTTCTACAGAATGTGTGCTGACTGCTCATTCTGACACTTGGTGGCCTAAGTGGCCAACTGACGACATCGTGCACAAAATTCTTCAGACGCATTCATTAGCCTACCACATGTCTGTTGTCTCTGTTTGGAGGATATAACATTAATGACAATTTTGAATCCGGCCGAGTAGCCTGATACCAGTAGAATATCTTCGGAACATCAGGACGATGCTGTTCAAGCCCACATTTGGACAGGCCTATAGGCTATCTCTGAGGACGTTATAAATCGTCTAATTGATTTGATCCCAGAATATAATTAAACAATGAAAAATATATGTAGGCATACAATAAAATAATTTCTTATATCAATAGGCTAAAGGTCTTCGACTCCGTCACAAAAATGAAATAGGGCTCATGAAAACAATAACACTATATTATAGGACCTGATTAATTGACTATTACCAAATTGTAGTGGTAGCATATCAAATAATTTTAACATAGTGAGGCTTTGATACCAGGCTAGATTTCACGACCAGTCAAATATATCGGATTAGATCTCAATGGAGAGAAAAGGGGAGAAGACTCATACCTGAATGTGAGGGCATCTGTATGTGAGAGGGGTAGTATTTTCCTGCTGGAAAATGACTGGCGTGTTGGACAGAGCTGTGGCCTGCAGAGGAGATCCGAGTCGCGGCACGATGTACTAGTGCACTCCGCTCTGATAGAAGGTGTGCGGGGGCCGCAAAATCTCGACCCTCCATCCTTGTGTAGTCTCGGTAATCCAAAATTCAGGAAGCAAGAGAGGGGCATCAGACCACACGTGCAGGGAATCTTCGCATGCTGAAAGTATGGTGGCCGTTCAATTGCTGAGTTATGCTGTGATAACAGTAGCATCCACTCATCTTTTCTGTAAGATAAAAAATATATTTGACAGGACAAGTGTAAGTGGGCTTGTGCAGGCAAGATAAACTCAATTTGCTGATTTAACACAATATGTCATTCATCGTTGGAAGTGATTGTTACATCTGTGGCTGTCTTGTCTCCGTGTAACAATTGCTATAGGCTAGCATTATTGTTGTTGTTTTTTTTTTTTCAGTATTATAGCAGTGGAGAAAGTCGCATTTTTGATGATCCAAGTAAAATTGTGAGTTATAGTTTACCTAGACCTTAGACATGCTATCATCATAAATCAGATTAGGCCTCTACAGGTGCTGTTATAGCCTATCTCCTCCCACTTCAGAGCATAGGCTACCTTAGGCTACGTGCCTAAATAGATGCCTATTATTGCAGATTAATGATGAAAATGCAACATACCGTAGCAAGATTGATTTCTATTGCTGACATTTCTTTGTGTGATATATATATATGTGTGTGTGTGTGTGTGTGTGTGTGTACACTGCATCTGCATCTCTTCTCTTTCATCTTTCATGACCTATTTCTGGCATTTATTTCAGGACATCAAAGGCCTATCATGGCACCACAATTAATCAGATTTCAAAACGTGCCGCAATCGGAAGTGCATGCGTGATTTCTCGAGCGATTTAAAGAGCTGCTTGTCCGGAGGCGATGAACCTCTGTTGTTTTTTTTAAACCTTTAATCATTTTTGGAGGATTAGCGGACGAAATTAAGCGATTATTTATATAGGCACAGAACCATTTCGGCTATTTATGAGCATATGCATCGTTTCAATTCAACATTACAAATCGTATTGATTAATGCAACACAATTCGGGTAGACTGCTAGCAGTATAAGCAACCATGAATACGGCGACTGGCCGTACAGCTTCTCTTTGTCTCCCCATAGGAGTGCTTCATGTCAGCCATTACTGCCCGTCCCCTTCCTCTCCTTTTCTCATGACAAAAGACCGCAATGTTTCTTAGAGCGAACAGACAACTAGGCTAGTCATCTCACTTGACAATACATTAAATGTTGAAGGTAATTTTACATCAAAGCATAAAACCTCAGCGACTACGCATGAATAAAAACAAAGATTTGTCAAGCGTGGCAATGACAGAATTGAAACAATGTAACCAATTCTTCAAACAATATGTAGCAACAAATGTAGCCATTCGTAACTTTTTGTTGTGGCGTCCTGAAAATCCAATCGCAAGCGCAAATCAGATGATAAATCATGTTCTAGTAGCCTAATTCCTGCCAGGTCGCTCGAGGCTGGACTGTGGCGGCCGCACCGAGCCAATCCGCCCGGGTGGGAATCCACCTCTAGCGGCTTCTCTTTTGACCAGGCCTCCCTCTCTCCCTACCGGCCGCACCCCAGTGCAAAGCTCCTCAAAACAATTAAATGTTGATCTACAAATAAATGTGCCATGAAATAAAAATAAATGTATGTATGGAAAGTAACCAATAAATATTGTGTAGCCCTCAAACAAATGCACATTTATAATATAGGCTACACTTCTCATCCTTTCCCTAAATAATGGCATTTTTACAGGATATGAAGAAATGCCACAACTATTTGAATTGTCTACTTTTTAATATAATCTTTCCTGTCACTTTTAAATTAAAGAACGAGGCAAAAGATGATTGTTTTAAACCATGAGTTTAAAATACATTGTCTTTTCAAAGCTATGAAACTGATGCTTACCATATTAATACATTTTAAAATACCACAATTATAGTACTGATAAACATATTTTTATTTAATCTATTTCACAAGGAAACTGTAATAATAAGAAGTGAGAATATCCAATTAATGGAGTTATAATAGCCATCACTTAATGATTAACCTACAGGCCTAATGGACAACTCATTTCATATTTCCAAATAAAGCACATGTATATAATGAAAAAATATATACGCCAAAGGAATCCACGTGTGACATAAAAAGGACGTGTCTTTGCACAAAGCAAGCGATGAAATATGGAATGAAATTAGCCACAGGCCATTGAAATTAATTCAGTTTATTATGCATGCCTTGACAACAGAGTGATTTAGAGACAATGCTGAATATAGAATATATAGATTTTTTACTTAAGAAGAAACAAATTAACGGCCAAAAATCGATCTAAACAAATATTAAACATAGTATGGAAATCTAAATCAAAATCAAGATGGATATAATGCGTAATAAATGAATTACTTACTGGTACGTTAAATCCTTGCATAACAATAAATTATGTTCAAATGCTCGTTAAAATAAATAAATCGAGGAGACAGATCAAGTATGACGTTCATTTTATACATCATGCAGCAATGGTTCATTCCAAGTTTTCCATTCGAGGTGCAATGGCTCTCGCTCATCTGGCAACGCTGGGCTCGAGCCCCAGGACCAGAGAAACGAGGCTCGAGCCTCTGACAAGTGAGCCTCTTTCAATGCACCCATCAGCTCGTGCTTCTCATGTCGGAGAGGGTAAACACAGTCACCCATTGGTCGGCTAACTACATGTTAATGAGCTCGTGCTGCTCGCCAGGGGACACACAAGACTCCGATTGGTCAATTTTACAGGCCAATGGTGTATCAGAAGACAAAGAGAAGTCCACGTATGCCGCCAGATTTAAGCCTTTTGCTTGCCTTGTGCTAAGGTAAACATGATGTTATTAAGTAAAACACACAATACACAGTAAAAAAAAGCTTTTTGCTGTCAGGGACCTTCCAACGCTATGCCACACATTATGAATGAGGGCTGTGTGGATATTGAAGGAGGGTAAATTGGGGACAGTCATAGTAAGACAGACAGAATAATCCTTTTTGATACTTTTAGTTGGCCTGAAGATTCTTTCTTTCTCTTTCTAGTATGCTATCTAAACACACATTTGTTACCGTTCTGCCTAGAAAAGGAAAGAGTCTGTGTAAGTAAGCTCCTTTGTGACCCTAGGTGCTTCAGCCTTGCAGCACCAAAGCCCTCGAAAGGATTCTGTCCACACACACACAAGCCTTCTGGGCTCTCTAACAATACACTACACAGTGTGGCAAGCACGACACATCTGTTGCCTGGGGAATGTTGATTTTCAAAATTCACTCAGAATTGAATCTATGTGTAGGTAGTTCAACTTAACTTAAACAGCACACCCCTTCTTAAACTCCCTCATCCAAGTAGGCCTATACAATCCATCTGGTTCACTATTGCCTGCCAGCAAGAGGCGTTTGATGGCACCCACATCCTGTCCCAAGCAAATCTCTATATCGTTGTTGTGGCATTGTTATGGTGGAATAAGTGTCCTCCTTACATAATACAGCATTCACTAACATCAACAAAAAAAAAACCCCTCTCCTCTATTCACTATCCCTATCTGGCACACTGACATCCTGAAACAAAACCTATTTTGAACTTTGCGTTCAATGTTTTCTTTTCCCTTTCAACTGATGTTTGCTTGCATTTGACCTCAGTTGAGAGTGGCATTATATAAAAGTATGCTGTCTGACTGAAGTCACAGAAGGTTAAGGGAGGGTATTGCTTGCACTGACACTGGATGCCATATTTCTCTGATGAGAGTTGTGCATTATCAGGCTCATATAGTACCAAATCTTCAACCTGGTATGCCACCATAAGTGACTCATCAAAATATGGGTGAAGTTACACATTTGTTCTGTTGGCCCCCATTTGAGCTGAGATAATCTAAATGTTTTTTTTTTTTCCTGTAAAAAGAGTCTTTCTTTGCATATAATGCGTGCTCTAGGAGGGTCAGGACTTGAGGCCCTATGAAGTGACTTCACACAGCGAATAATAATTTATTAAAATTGAAGAATTTCACCCAAAGTATTCAAGATGTAAATGAACAAAGGCCAATCTCACACAAACAGGAAATAGTTGATTCATAGTCAGCAGCAGCTATTTGATATGTAAAACAAAAGAGACTCTCTGATAATGATATTCATGTTCAGTTCAGAGTACTGTAAGTGTGCAGAAAATGACTCAGTCTGATAAGTGTCTTATTATATCATTGCTCTAAAACATTCAACTGAAGGTGCACATTGGACACATGATAGGAAAGTCTATTGTGCATCTCATTGTATATCAGCATAAACTCAGATACACAGCAATGTTTATTTTTCAAATACTCAGAAAAGGAGCCAATTGGAAAGCAGTTTAATGAGGCATATGACAGATGGCAATCAAATAATGCAACAGCAGATAAATGATCAAATAAGTAATCAAAACGGCAGGCAGTGGACAATAGTTTACTTTACATTTTAAAAATGTTATTTCTGTCTCATTCAGATGCTTCTGTTTCTTCAATTTGTACTTCTAAGACACATGTGAACGGGAGCGTCAGAGAGAGCGAGAGAGAGATAGGGTGTGTTAACGGTGCCCCTAGAGGAGAGGAAGTAAACTATCTTTTCTTGTTTTCCTTGCTTGCCCTGCTTCAGTTATTAGACAGACTGAAGATGGAGGAGGAGAGTTAGAACAAAGGGAAACAGGGAGAATGACACAATGGATTGATGATCTGGTATGGGGGTATACAGTATGTATTGATTGACCCTTCAAGGAAGTAGGTTCATCAACACAAACAACATTTGAACATCCAACTTAGCTTAACAAGACCACTACACAGACAAGTAGATGATGAATTAGGACAGATTGTGGGCACACTTTCTCAGCTTGCCACTGGAAGCACACCTGTCTACCCAGAGCGGAATTCTTTACATGGCTGTCTTGTTGGCATTTCTCCAGGGCAGCCTTAGTCTAATGCCTCCGAACCCGACCCCAGTCTTCAGAGTTGAACTCTGCTCGAGGTTCCCTGCTATTGAAAAAATAATTCTCCATATTTCCACAAGCATGCTATAGGGGATATTATTCACTGATATACCCACTATAAAGGACCCAATGAGATATAAATGAAATTACAAATAAAGGTACAAATGGATATTTGTCAGTGCAGATATAAGTAATGGTTGGCTTTGTAAAGCAGGATTTACATTAAATGACTTATGGTGATGGTTTGAGTAGTTAAAGAGAAAATTATTCCCTCAAAGCAAATAATGAGTTAATACACACTGATACAGTAACAGAACTGAGTACACTATGCAATATTACTTGAAATTAGCTCAAAGTGCTTTACATTTGGAGCATATAACACAATAATAGAGTCAGTCAGTCATTATCAATCACTTTCACTTTTCTTCATTGCTGTGGCCGTTTATGATCCAATCAGCAATATATCAGAAATATAGAAAATAACATGTAACACAATTATAGAGAAGAGTCAGTCATTCCCCTTCGATGCTGTGGCCGTTTATGATCCAATCAGCAACATATCAGAAATACTATTATACTACTATAGATATATAAAGACTTTGCTAACAAATGCTTAGGCTAACAAATGCTTAGGCATCGTTAATGCGGACTCTAAGCAGCCAGCTTTAGCATGTTCTTAGCATATGTCGTAATTATTTGACTTTATACGCAGACGTTTAAGACTGGCAGCCTTAACCCTTTACCCTCCACAAGCATGCCATATGGCAACTGTGGCAACTTTTGGCAAGGAAAAACTCCCATATTCCAGGAAGAAACCTTGAGCAGAACCTGACTTAATAGGTGGAGCCCACCTGCTTCTGGCTGGCTGCGCCCTCCAATGGCAGCAGATGTAGAATAATCTGAAAAAGTAGTCTACAAGATAAGATGAGTTAACTAAAGGCTTTCTTATACAGGTATGTTTTCAGGTCTTTAAAAGTAGGTAAGCAGTCGACATTTTAGGAGAATGACCGCTGACTCTGATCCTATGGCTCATGCAATATATATATGTTTATAGTTATGAGGATAATAAGAGGAAATACTCTACTTGTTAAATTAAAAACAATAGAAAGGCAATGACATTTTCGATTAATTTGACTTTTAAGTGATATTGTACCAGAGTGTACTCACCCCTAATGCATAATGTGTAATATTGAAAACATTTGTAACTATTAAAGATAACTAGCCTTTCTAAGATCAGACCCATTTTCAACTGAGAGTAGGCCTGGATCCTATCAATTAATTGTACATTTCCTATAGGGGCATAACCAGCGGGTAAATTAAACTTGGGATAAACTCTCACCACTCCCTTCTGCCTAACCACACCAAATGATAGGTCCTCACCCTTAGAGTGTTCTCAAATCGATGTTGTTGGATTCTTATGGCTCAGAGAAGAATGGCCTCCTGTCCAAAGGCATAAAGACATTTGTCTTTAAATTGTCTGGATCCCCTTATAATTTCCTCCATGCATTTCATTTATAGTCTCTGTCTCTCTCTCTCTCTCTCTCTCTCTCTATCTCTGTCTATCTCTCTCTCTCTCACACACACACACACACACACACATACACATACACATACACTCTTTCTCTTCCTTGACTATTGCATTCCTACTCTTGTCTGTCACTCACAGTAGCTGATGAAAAACAGGTGGGTGGGGTGTCCATATGTTTTTGGTAATGAGAGAATATAGATGGATTCCATTAGAAACAGCTGCCATGCAGAGACTGGCTGCTCCGGCAGCAGTGGTCTACCGTGGCCCAAACACCTTTTACCTTGAAGCCCGTAAGAGCACAAATATACCATTCACTTATTCAACACACTCAAAGAATCTGAAATGAAACTCGAATATGTATTTATATACCGTCACTGTCAGTAACATGCATGACGGATGGCATTTTGACCAGACAGATATCAATTAGTCATATAAGTAAAAAGCACATACACTATTTCCATCTGTGTTGACTATTGAACTTTTATAAAAGGTACTGTAACAACTGACTGTTTTGTCAGTTGCCATGAAAGTTGTCAGTGGCTGACTATTTTTCTTCCAGGTTGAGTTGAGCTCAGATGTCACCCTTTTCGTTTTGGCTGACAACTTGTAATTGTACGCTTGTCCTTTCCCCGATGGCTTAGCCTTTTACTGCAACTCTCAATATATAATTCATACTTTCTCTCTTTCGGTGATGTTTAGGATGTTCATGATCACACCTGAGTACCTGGGTATGCTACCCTTCTCTCTTGTTTTTGACTGTGCCATGTGTGTACAGTATGAGCACCATATCCTGTTTGTCATAGGATATCGTTTTATCCACTTATTGTTTGTCATTGGATATTGTGCATAGCGTCTTTGAGTGTCTTGAAAAGCGCTATATAAATTAAATGTATAATTATTACCATTCTTATTATTATTGTATCACTGCCGCCAAAACAGACTTAAAAACTAAACTGGTTAAACTGCTCATCCAGATCCAGCGCTGTTCATTCTTACTCAGATCAGAGCGCAGCTTCAAAACAGGAGGGAAGCGTCTGTCAAGTAAGCTGACCACTCTCTGGGCTTGCCAAGCTGACATATGCACATGTTCTTCCAAGCACAATAGCAGTGTCTCTGACAGTTTCCATAAGAGGGAATGTTTGACTGGCTTTCAATGTAAAACGGGAAAAACTGGTATTCCTAGAAAGCTGACCATTTTAACCATTTTTGTGTGATTGTATAGCTACTAGCTTTATAGTTAATGGTGAACATAGGATTCTCTAAATTGAAATAGTGTTGCTGTGCAACAAGTACAAGGAGAGCACAGTCCATTCTGTTGGTCACAATCCATTCCAAGACATCAAAACAAGACAAGAAACAGACTAGGGCCAATGAGAGGTTCACACCTCAGATGGAGATCACATGTGCTGGATAAAGACTGGAATGACAGCATGACTGATTCATCTGAAGATGAGCTCAGCTCATCATGTCCTCTTCATCAGGGCCTTGAAGAGGAAATGACAAAGTAGTCTTGGAAATCAGGTAATGTCTCATTTTGGTCAAATGGTTCACAACTGTAGGATTTGCATGGTGTAGGATGCAGTTGGATGAATATATATATATATATATATATATATATATATATATATATATATATATATATACAGCTCTGGAAAAAATGAAGAGACCACTGCACATTTTTCGAATAAGTTGAAGTTATATATATATATAAACCTCTCTGTATTTGTGGCTTAGAGTGGTGTGAATCACCTATACTTTGGATAAACTGGACAAAGAAAAAAAACACAAACAAATTGGAGTTGACATGCTGCACATTAACCCCATGACAGGCATCTCAGCGGGGGGGGGGGGGGGGGGGGGGGCTCCACAGTTCTCTGCTTCAGTCTCTGAGCAGAGTACTTGTTCTCGTCACGTGGGTGTTACCGTTGTATGAGGCCTCTTTCCATCTCCCATCTCTCTCAGCTCTCAGTCCCAAGTCCCTGAACAATCCCTCTCTCATCAGTGGCCTGGTTGCCTGCCGTCCTGAATGGAGCACTGCTCTCCTTCTCCCACTGGGTGGAGAACAAGGGCCAACGCTGCAGAGAGAGAGAGAGCAGCTGCAAATCTCAGCAGGCAGTGACACGGTAACATGAGGTCTTGCCTACAGGGCTTTTGTTGTGCTGTGCGTCTGGCGGTGCACATTTGATTCCTTTTCTGCGTTACAGTCTTTGGCCTGAGACGTTTAATTTCCCTCCTGAATGGGTTCCTTTTTAAAGAGCGCGGCCCGGGCTCTGGTTTCACTCTGAAATGTGAAATGTTTCACTGTAGTCCTCAGGCCCACATTCTATAGGTCCTCTGTGCTGTCTTTTGGTTGTGAGAGATACACACAGGTTCAACTCAAATGCACACAAATGCACACACACACACAAATACTCAATATACCTGTCTCCTTTTGTGGAGGTAGACTGGGGCAAAGCTGAGAAAACTTAAAGACTGGGGCCCTTTTTGTGCTTCTTTTTAAGTGTACGGCTATAACCGTTGGCAACTCAATAAACATTGGCAGGGCGTGTCAATAGCCCAAAGTGTTAAGGAAAAAAAACATATGTATAAACTCATATTTGATGAGGTTACTGCTGAAGAGAAAAATAAATACCAATTATTTCTTGGCACAGGTGAGAGTATTGGATTCCGAACTTATTGTTTTTATATTCATCAGTGGTTTATGTCCTGGTCGTTCTGTAATGTGTTCATCCACATACTGTATGATATGACTGTTATTATTTCATTCTGTTCCTTTACTGTCCCTGTGTATATTTGTGTGTGCCTATGTATTTAGAGATAAGCGGGAATATTATGACTTTGCAGTGTTGCACTGTTCTGCATGGCTGCGTCAGTAGCTATCTGCTACGGATTGCAAGGTTTCCACTAATCAGAGTCTGATTCAGTGTAGTCCATGTAAGATGGGATGACCAACGCCATCTTCCGTCAGCCTGAAAGGATACCTAAACCCTAACTATTTCCTTGTCTAGTTAGAGCAGCTGGTGGATCTTTAGGTGAAGTCATTCTGTCTCTCCCTTGATGCACATCATTGTAAATAAAACTGATTTTTTTCTACCATTGGTCTGGCTGGGTCTTCATTCATCTGTGGTATCAAAATTACCATCACAGGTCACAAGCCTTGCACAAACAAAGCAGCTAGTCAGAACATGTGTCAGGTGCTGACAGAAAGGTTCCTGTAGTTCCATGTGAGTAGTAATTTGATCAAATGTTGAGTTGATTGTAGTGCATTTCTCCATGCAGTTCTCTTCTGCACCTTTAGAACGTAAGAAATCTGCAGGGTATGTTGGTGTTTGGTATATTCTTACATTCAATTATAGTTTCTTTGGTACCTTAGAAAAAGCCCCTCAAGATATCCATTAATGTTATAACTGCAGAAAACTCTAAGCGCAAACTGACCACAAAACCAGCCCTCACAAGAACTTGTCCTCCACTACTAGAGAAAGGACGTGGACTAGGGGGCTTTTGGTGTAACCCAGATTGGGATGGTAAAAATAAAACAATATATGCACAGACTTAGCCACCAGAACAAGGACAACTCTATTAACTCTCTCTAACCCTCTGATGAGATTGATATGGACCACACACATGCACCCCTGACACACACACACAATCACACACACACACCATGTGTGTAGAACAACACAAGGTGATCTTTTATTTGAATGTATGTATGTGAACAGTCCTATTTTACCCTTTCCCCACAATTTTAGATGGTTTCTCGAGGTCTTAATAAAACATCTGTGTCACACTGTCAAAAATACCAAAAGGAAGTATAGCACCAAATCACCATTTTCAACCCTGTCTGAAGCGTCCTGTTCAGATCACCCTATTTGTGTGTCTATTCTTTTACACAAGCACAAACACAAGCACACCTTGCATGCCTTACTATAGATGATGAATACTTTTACCAGTATTCATCTACACATTTAGACAGAGACATTAACTGTTCAAATTGTGTTTAATGTGACAAAATGTCAGGTTAAGATTATGTTAAAAATAACATAATAGCAACAGACAGGCAACGCACTGCTATCAGGTTAAGAAAATGCAATTTTATTTGAATGTCTGGTTTTTGATGTTGTCTTTGAGGCACTTCAAAGCAACCCTGAATCCCACAGAGCTGACTCTCATTCATTTGATTTGTTTAGAGAGTCATCTCACCAAGTCTGCAGCTCCAGCACACACAGGACTGCACATAACACACAGGAAAAAGTCGGTTTTGTCTTATCATACCACAAACTAAAAACTACAACCACATATAAGACAGACTACTTTGGACAATGGAAAATTAATCTATTCTAATTGGAAATTCTTCATCATTATTTTGTTTCTTTCAGTGGCCACTTAATGTCAGGAATAGCGTTTGACTCTGGAGGCCAAACTAAATTAGGCCCAGATGTGTTCCATTGTCGGTTATGTTTAAAGAAA
Organism: Alosa sapidissima; assembly: GCF_018492685.1. NCBI lineage: Eukaryota > Metazoa > Chordata > Actinopteri > Clupeiformes > Clupeidae > Alosa > Alosa sapidissima. Next base: position 11,431,988 of record NC_055959.1, on the reverse strand, counting down.
ATCACTTCAGTTTGTTCCACATGCTGCTAAAGGGACCAGTGATGTGTCACCTACTTAAAGGAATAGTGAGCGATTCTAAGCCAATAAACGTTTTGCCACATTCAGTAAATATCTCCTATCTATCCGGTAGCGGTCTTCTGGTCTTCTTACACTCTGTGTAGGACACAGTCCTGCCTCTGTATACTGAAAACAAACACAGTGTGAAGACCTGAGGGGTATACTTCAAGGCGAGGTTACCCCGGTAATTTCAGGAGTATCCACTGATCTCCAAAGAGCATGTATTGCTCCTGAAGTGATATATTGTTTTGAGATCAGCAGTAACCCCAGAAGTTTATACTGAAGCGAATAACTTTGCTTCATAGTATACCCCTCTGCACACACACACACACTGCACACATAATACAGGTGGCATTAGCGTTACACCTATGGAGCAGTGAAGGGAGTAATCTATTACTGTAGTTTGGCTGTTGATTTCAAATAATTAAATTCAAATAATCTTTCTTCTGTGTCGCTAACCCTACCTTTAAGAAATTAAGTGAGGTGCTTTACAAAGCTGTAACTATCACAAGGTATAACAACACTCAACTGCAAACAATGTTGGTCATATTTTATGGGAGGCCCTTGTCAGTGCAAGGGCCCTTGGAATCGCCCCCGCTCCTAACACACCCACTTTTATGGTGCCCTGTGTCTCAAAAGCAGACCTATAGGACACACATAGGCCATGTGAGCAGGCCAGGGACAGGTGTAAGACATACTGCATACAGTAAGCACTGTAAATGTAGTTCAGTGATGTCTCCAGTGATTTGCACCACTGCTTGGAAAGGAAAAATACTCTGATAAACATTTTAAATTTTAACGAAAGAATATAGGTCTACACACAGTTTTCTTTTTGTTTCAATGAATGTCATTTTCAAGGAGCAATTCAGACCGAATAGCACAGATACAGTTTCAAATCCCTTTGCCTACATTATGCTGAATTATAGAACATTTGCTGCCATCTACAGGAATGGAGTATTAAAAGGAAAAACATATTTTCTGCCAACCGCACCCAGTACAGGTTCTTCCATAGCAAATATGAAATTATGTAATAAGGATAAATTGATTGTAGTGCTAATGACACTCAGGCAAGGTACTTTGAAATTGTATCTTAAAAAAAAATAGCCTTTTAGTAGCCTAAAGGTTCATTAGGCCAATGGATATGACCAACAACTGGCTTAGTGGCCTAACAGCCTATTATTCTTATGTATGCTATCAAGTAGAATTTTATTTAATTTAGTAAAAATTTTAGGACAACCTAAATCTGTAACTTTTGATAGACTATGGTCAAACAACCTCTCAGTACGTTTGAATCATAGTTTAACAATGATCAGCCCACAGCTAGGCCACTGTGCTTATTCCACCTTTGGCTTCTGATGAAGAAAACCACTTCTGATGTAGCCACCACATTTTTCTAAATAGTGGGCTGACTGCCACAATCAATGAATGTTATCAAACAGTAAAGAAGATAATAATAATAATACTAATAATAATAATAATAATAATAATAATAGTAATAATTGATTTGGACAAGTATATTAGTTTAGCCTTCGTTGCATTAAAATAGGATAGGTTTGATATAATATAATTTTTGATCTGCAATAGGCTTTGTTTCAGCTGATTGCGTTTGTTTTGATTGGAACCCGGAAGTGTCGCTCTCAGTGCACCATCCACCGCCTCCGCACGAGCTTCAAGCTCTTCAAGCCTTAGAGCAAGGCGGTGGAGCCTGTGTATGAAGGATTAACAGGATTGACGGCAGCGAAGCCGTACCACAGACAGGTCATCCAAAATGGGAAACACGGATTCTAAACTGAATTTCAGGAAAGCTGTCATTCAACTCACAACCAAAACTCAGGTTTGTAACGTTAAATATACATTTCAATCTCAATGACTCATAATAACAAAGAGCCAGACGGGGAGTATCAGTGCGTGTCAGATGGCACCGTGCGCGTCAGAGGGTACTGCACCATCAATGATCTGATATAATGCAATGCGCTGTTGTAGCCAATTGTATGATCAATGTTTTGATGCTTGACAGTCTTAGCTGTATGACATATTTAGTTTATGATACAATTCCCGTCTGTATATAGTTTGGTTGTTCGTGTTAACGTGCGATTTAGAATGGGCTTTGGTCATTCGACATTTAAAAGCAATGAATAAAGCCCATTGTCTTTCATTTCACGCCATTATCTCACAAGTCTACAGCATAAGATAGTACCAGATTTGAAAAATCAGTGATGTCGTTGATTTTAAATACTAACGAGTCAGTCCGTGTGATGATGATAATGGCCTTGATTCAGATGAATAATCTGAGAGACTGACATGATCAAACTGTATGATTCTACCCCTGCCATACGAGTATTATCGTTTCTGTTCGTGTAAATCTACACTGAATGATGTATAATTGAGTACCTGCACAAGACTGTTATGATCATTATTATAGAGGGGCAACATGTGCCATTTATTGTTGTATGATGACGTAAGGAGTCTCATATGTCAATGGCCAGATGCTGCAGGTGGCTCAGTAAATGTCTCACAATGAGCAAATAACCACGGAGTCAAAACTGTTTCTGCCAACATTTTATTTTGGTTTACATTCTGTAGAAGATGTATGCTTTGTGTATTCCTATTCTCCAGTGTTAAACAAAGTAGGACGTGTGCAGACCAGACATTGTTATTGATATGGTCCAAAAAAAGACCTTGGACGTCACCACCGAATGCGTTTGTTTTTTTTGTTTATACTTGATTATTGCTCTGAACTGCTGTTATTATATCTGGAAACTGCATATTAAAGAAACCTGTCTTTTAAAACTTGTTTGCTTTTGTTTACTGAAGTCTCTCTCTCTCTCTCTGTGTGTGTGTGTGTTTGTGTGTGTGTGTTTGTGTGTGTGTGTGTGTGTGTCTGTGTGTGTGTCTGTGTGTGTGTGTGTGTGTGTGTGTGTGTGTGTGTGTGTATGCGTGTGTGTGTGCTGTGCACGAGCGAGCACATGTGTGTGTGTGTGTGTGTGTGTGTGTGTGATTTAGTGAATGCATTTGTGCTGATGATGCTTTGATTTTGTGCACATTCACCAACTCAGTTATTATGATTGTCTACAGCCAGTGGAGGCCACAGATGATGCATTTTGGGATCAGTTCTGGGCAGACAGCACCACAACGGTACAGGATGTGTTTGCCCTGGTTCCTGCTGCTGAGATCCGGGCTGTTAGGGAGGAGTCTCCCTCCAATCTGGCAACCCTGTGCTACAAGGTAATCCCAGCCAGCAAGTTCTCTTTGCATTAAATACTGATTTTGTGTTGACTGTCATCTGTAATCACCAGGTTGCCATGAATGTCAACAGTTGTTACTTTGGCAGATGTTGGTGAAATATATGCTAATGAATGCTAAGCTAGGTTAGTTCATATAAATCATCAAAATATGTGTATGTATTGGAGCAAAGGGTCTTTTTCTCAGACAATACAACAATTTAACCTGGCTGGTGTCATCAACGACTGCTCGTGCAGACACACTCTCTTGTGAAAGACACAGAGTCTGGAGGAGGTGAACGGAATCCCTGGCAATCTGCTGCCCAGTGGGAAGGAAGCAGATCAGAACCAGTCCCTTCCTGAGTCATACTGACCATTTCCTGCTAATGTAGCTAATCAAGGACAAAAGAGATTGTGTCTTAGCCTACCCTCTCTCTCTTTTACTGAGTAGTACCATGGAAACCATATCTCACTGGCTATTTGAATTGCTCTTTTTAGTTTTTTATTATGTGCACAGATTTGCATAAACAGAATGACATCAGTGTACATGTCAAGGATATACTTACTTTATTTAGTATTCAGTATAACTCTGAGGCCAATGCCTATTTCATTGAGCTCCGACTCACTTCTCATATGGAGATAGGGAGACTACTGACGGATACAGGGGCATTTAAGATTAGACCTGAGGAAGAGGAAGGTCCAGAGGAAGGTTAGATCTGAACCAGTTTGGGGGGGGGGGGGGCTGATGACACCATAAAGATGCCAGTCTGAGCCTCGAATACAAATAGGCTGATGACAAAAACTGATAAGAAATGCTTGTGCCATGTTTTGTTTTGCGACAGACACTTGGTTTGGTTTGACAAGCTTGCATTAAATATATGAAATGACTGTGGTGTTCTGTGTGTGTGTGTGTGTGTGTGTGTGTGTGTGTGTGTGTGTGTGTGTGTGTGTGTGTGTGCTCCTCAGGCGGTAGAGAAGCTGGTCCAGGGGGCAGAGTCGGGGTGTCCGAGCGAGCGGGAGAAGACGGTGGTGTTGAACTGCTGCCGCATGCTGACGCGCATCCTGCCCTACATCTTTGAGGATCAGGACTGGAGGGGTTTCTTCTGGTCCACAGTCCCGGGAGCTGGGCGAGCCGGGGTACCAACACACTCACACACACTATTTTAAAAGATCTTATACCGCCTGTCATGGCATAGCATCACATTATTACTATTGTATTACATGACATGTGGTTGGTGGTGTCCTCACAGTTGGAGGAAGCTGATGACGATGATGATGATGAAGGTGCTCGACCCCTGGCAGAGTCCCTGCTGTTGGCCATCGCTGACCTTCTGTTCTGCCCGGACTTTACTGTGCAGAGCCACAAGAGGAACGGGCCGGTGAGCACTTCAGACCAACCTCCTCAACCTAAAGCACTATCACTCAAGCCTGTTCCCATATGATGTACATAGCAACATTATAACCTCCTCAACTTAAAGCACTATCACCCAAGCCTTATTCCCATATGAAGTACATACAGCAACATTACAACCTCCTCAACATAAAACTTGGTCACCCAAGCCTACAGTAATTCCCATATGAAGTACATATCGACATTAATGTTGTCAATCCTGCTCTGAGTGTAGCAGCAATACACTGCCCATTTTCTCCTTCCGTCTTGTGACATTTCTTGCTCAGCCAGTTGGCAATAAGAATTCAGTAAAAACTTCCTGCATTCTTTTTGAAAAAGATGCCAACCAATTGTCCATGACAACACCATTGTGTGTTTGTTGGAGCGG
>NC_055959.1:11041932-11071932 GCF_018492685.1 Alosa sapidissima | reverse complement strand
CTTGCCTCTTCCCCATTCAGCTCAAAAGTATGGAGAAGAGAGCATGAGTCTTCTTTCTCTTCCGCTTTCTTTCTACAGCTTAGAAAACCCCTTGATTTTGATTAAGCACAAAGTCCTACGTAATAGTTCCTGGGGGGTCCTCATTCAGAGATATTCCTCGTGGTCACGGTGTGGCAGCATTCCCGTAAACACAAACAGTGTGCTGTTTACAGTAGTTGCAGTCTGGAAGGGGAGCTTTGGCGCGTGACTCAGTTGAATTGTGTGAATGCATAGTAGTGTGACTGTGACTGTATCTGTGTTGGCCCTTAGCAAGGCTGATGTATATTGTGTGTGTGTGTGTGTGTGTGTGTGTGTGTGTGTGTGTTTATGTGCATGTGCAGTCACTCACATCTATGGTCTCTTTCCTTGCAGTACTGAAACGACAAGTGAACCCAGAGGAGCTGCAAACCCCTGGAGGGCCATACATAAAGAAGACATTCACAGTGGGTCTCCTCTCTCTCTACACACACACAAACACACACACACACACTTACATACAGAAACATACACACACACACACACATACACACACACACACACACACACACACACACACACACACACACACACACACATACATACATACATACATACATACATACACAAACACACACACACAGGCTTTTCTTTTGAGACACACACACAGCACCATGCCTTAGCACACATGCATCCACACACACACACAGTACCATGCCTTAGCACACATGCATCCACACACACACAGCACCATGCCTTAGCACACATGCATCCACACACACACACAGCACCATGCCTTAGCACACATGCATCCACACACACACAGCACCATGCCTTAGCACACATGCATCCACACACACACAGCACCATGCCTTAGCACACATGCATCCACACACACACAGTACCATGCCTTAGCACACATGCATCCACACACACACACAGTACCATGCCTTAGCACACATGCATCCACACACACACAGTACCATGCCTTAGCACACATGCCCACATCGAGTGTGCTACTTCAAACTCACATTGCCTCACAGTCACGCACATACACATGCATGTACACACACACACATACATATGAAGACTCTTAACCACATATCAGCTTTCGGCTTCTGGTGAATAATTTAACGGAAAAGTACGAATTGCCAGCTGAAAATAGACCAGAGCCACTTCCTGTTGATTTTTTTCCCCCTTTTCAGTTTACTCATGTAAGTTTTCATGTAAACAACATGTTCCTTGCTTGCACAGAGAGGCAGGCAGAAGCAAAGAAAAAAAATACTGTACATATTTTCAGAGTGTACCTCAAAGATTCCCATATTAGATGCAGTAGCAATCCTCAAAAAGCTAGTGTGATGGCGACTCTGGTTAGAAGTATACGTAGATACTGAACTATTTAGAGGCGTTCAATTGTGAAATGGTGGTTTTTAGTGGAGATTTTCAATGGTTATAGTGAGAGGCCTAGCGAGCCAGAGCCAGTAGTTTTCCGTATCTAAGTTATGTGGCATCTGATTCCCAGTGGCCTTAATTGATGTGCTGGGAGGGCACTTGCAAACACCGACTCTGGATGTCGTCCAAATAGTGCCCAGATTGGCCAAGAGCCCATGGTTGTACTATACCTATTACTAGTAAGCAATTTATGATGGCACTGAGGACAACTGCAGTGTCGCTGGGTGGACAGATGCCAGGTCACGAGACCCTTGAGCAGCGTGCAGTGACCGGACACCAGAGCGTGGGCGAGAGGACGCTAATCACAGAGATGTGAATCAGGAAACAATACTGTAGTCAGACACATACTGTAGGACAGAATTCAGTGTTTGTCCCGAGGTAGCGCCCAGCTGTAATGAGATTAAGGCCTCGCCAGAGAGGAGTTGTTGTCTTGGGAAATGTTTAAATGTTTAGTTTGATGTGGAGACGGACTGTTGCATAACCATCCATGACTCTCGCCAGTTTGAAGAACATTTCCTCTTATGAAATAACATAGTTTGGTTTTTCCCCTACTGTTGTTTGTGGTACTGTATGTGGTTTGTGTTATGTTGTAATTTAATCACTGTGTACCAGAGTGCCTTGTAACTTTAGAGTTCTCTTTTTGAACACCATGATCATCTGAAAGCCTGTGTGTGTTTGTGTGTTTAACCTGCTGCTATGTTCTAGATTAATGGTTCTTAAACTTTTTGTCTGGCAACCCCCCAAAAAACATGGGCCAAGTCTCGCGACCCCCTTCTCTCTAATTGGTGGAATTTGGTCTCGAAATGTTGAGAGATGGGCATTGTAAGCAAAGGCAGAAAATGTCTTCTCTTTTGGCGACCCCCAGTTTAAGAACCACTGTTCTAGATCACCTGAAAGTCTGTGTGTGTCTGTGTGTTTAACCTGCTGCTGTGTTCTAGATCACCTGAAAGTCTGTGTGTTTAACCTGCTGCTGTGTTCTAGATCACCTGAAAGTCTGTGTGTTTAACCTGCTGCTGTGATCTGGTTCTGCCCTGCAGATAGTGGGGGATGCTGTGGGCTGGGGCTTCGTGGTGCGGGGCAGTAAGCCCTGCCACATCCAGGCTGTGGACCCCGGTGGGCCGGCCGCCGCTGCCGGCATGAAGGTACTGAGATTTTACACACTCGACCCAAGCAACATAACTGGACATTACAACTGGAAATACACAAACGCTGAACACTTTGAATTTGAATGTCATTTGCTTGTGATGTAGTCTTGTGTGTGCTTGTGTGGATGAAGGTGTGTCAAATAAATGTATGAATAAATAGATACATTACATACTGAAAGTGCTTTGAAAGTGTTTGGAACATAACAGACCCCAAACACATGTTGGAGTTGAGGAAGTTGTGGGCTATTGGTCCTGACGAATAATGGGTCAGTTCCCCTTTTTTGGGGTCCTCTCTGTTCATTAGACGTTACATTCTGTCATGTGCTGCTGACCGGTTGTTTATTGTGGATTGGAAACTAGAGTGAGGCGCTGCCACTCAAGGGTGCAGAGCTTTAATAAGCAAAACAAGCAGCTCTTGTGTCATAGTGAGATAGTTTTCTGTGTTTGTGTGTGTGTGTGTGTGTGTGTGTGTGTGTGTGTGTGTGTGTGTGTGTGTGTGTGTCTATGAGATAGAAAGAGAGGAAGAGTTTGTGTGAGTGTGTGTGTGTGTGCATGTGTGTGTGTGTGCATGTTGGTACGTAAGTGTGTGTGTGTGTGTGTGTGTGTGTGTGTGTCTATGAGATAGAAAGAGAGGAAGAGTTTGTGTGAGTGTGTGTGTGTGTGCATGTGTGTGTGTGTGCATGTTGGTACGTAAGTGTGTGTGTGTGTGTGTGTGTGTGTGTATGTGTATATGTGTGTGTGTGTGTCATCAGACAGAGAGAGAGAGAAAGAGAGTGTGTGTGCGTGCATGCATGCGTGCCTAAGCGTGTGTGAAAGGGGGGGAGCCGGAGAGTAACGGCAAGGGAGATTGAGACTATGTGTGGTCCTCATCCCCTCTCTTAAGAATGACCTGTTTCAGTGTCTGCTTGACAGAGTAGGCCACAGCTGATGACCATAACGGACCACTGGTCTTATGTAATCGTGTCCACTGCCCATCCCCCCACCTCCACCTCTGTTTATGAATCCGCCTTACATAAGCCCCACTGATGGCTGCCTTCAAACCTCTCCTCTCCACTATACTCTGCTCTGCTCTGCTCAAAGGAGGAAAAACATACTTCTGCTATTTAAAGACACTGCCAGCTGATACGTGTGTGTGTGTGTGTGTGTGTGTGTGTGTGTGTGTGTGTGTGTGTGTGTGTGTGAGTGAGGGGGAGAGAAAGAGACAGAGAGAGGAAAGCAAGAGAGAGAGAGCTGATGAAGAGAGGGAAGCAGAGAGACAGGAAGAGAGAGAGAGAGAGCAGATGGAGAGAAGAGAGAGAGGGCGAGGGTGTATCCTGCTGCTCCCTCTGCTGGTGGTGGGCGGTAATGAGCGGCTTTGTATGCACAGCACGCACAGACTTCAATAATGAATGCTATCCTCCCCATGACCCCTCAGCACTGGCACTGCAGACAGGAAATGAGCGTGCTAGCGCACCGCGGTGATCTTTTGGGGGCACAAATCTCATTCTGAATTGAGCATGCACACACACCACCTGCAGAATTATGTAAAATGTTCCTACGTTTCTAAATCGTCCTGTTCCTATTCCTCTGCAATGGCACAGTGTGTCCTGTCCTCGCCTTCGTGGATCTAACCAATGTGACGCCGCTTTCCTGTTGTGAAGGATATTGAACTCTGTCCAAAGTGCCAAAGGCCTGCGGTGGGAATATTTGACGTGCCCAGTGCTGTCCACAGAGCAAAGGAAAGCGGCTGTTTAGCAGGCTGTTGTCTGCACTGAGATCATTATGAAGCCACTGTGCTGAGAGACATATAATGTAAAGGATGACAGCTGTTCCACTCAGGCACGCTTCTATCATTTCCCCCTCAGAGAGTCAGCTGGGGCAGCTGGTAGCAGGGTGGGGCAATTATTTAAATCATCATCAACAATGAAATGACATAGTGTATTAGCAGTTTGAGCACAGAATTAGGGCCGACCACTGAAATGGTAAATGGTAAAGTCAAATGAAAACAAAGCACATTTTTTATAAAAAAGATTATGTTCAAAGTACAAAATGTGTGAAGTCCTGGCGGAATATTAAAACGTGAGGATGTTGGAAAGCAACAGCTGTGGTTTTACAGTTTGCCGGTCAGCACAGTGAGGCTCTACTAAGTGATGGCGCTGAGAGCCGAGCCAGCGCTGTAGTTTACAGGCGCAAGAGGTCAGTAATGACTGTAGTGTAATCCTGCGCCTCTGCCCTGCTGGCTGAGAAAACAGCCCCAGCAATCAGCCCTGACCCTGTCCTGCCCTGGCCCGGCCAGCTGAGCGCCAGGTGGGCTGGACAGAGCAACACCTCCAGCCCCAGCAGCGCTCCGGGCGGCTCGCGTGTCTCCCGTGTTGTCTTAGCAGTTGTGGTCCAGACTGTTTCGGCTCGGCAGCCAGCAGAGATGGGAGCGAGGGAAGATATCAGATTCAGAGGGGAAAATAAATCTCTCTCTCTCTCATTCTCTCACTTCGTCTCCTTTGCACAGTGTCATCACCTCTGTTACTGAGACCTTTGGGCACAGGCCAAGAATAGCATTTATATTGGAGGCAAGAATTTGAATGTAATCACCAGGAGTGTTTGGATTTCTCTCAGCGCCAGCTTTTTGAGATTGCCTTCATATATGTAGCATGATGGGGCCTTGTTTGAACTTATGTAATCTTTGGTGGTTTTGTTGGATATCTGAGATTTCCATACAACACAGTATATCTTGCTTCATCCTTTGTGTTGTGTAACCTTAACAAATATAAGCAAAACAAATATTTCTATCTAAGACTTGGTGGTGGATCACAGTGTACTCCAAAAATAAGCAAAATAGTAACAATGTTGGAAAAATAGGTTTGAAATGAAAACTTGTGAACAGTTCTCCTGCCCTTCTGTACCGATAGAGAAGCATGTACCCTTTACCGATAAATTGTTTAGAAGTCCTGCGTGCTTTATGATGTTGAAGTCTCTGCCCCTTCTCTCTTATGGGGCAGCCGGGGCCTACTGGTTAGCAGGATTAGTGTGTGCTTCACCTCACTGTGTGTTCACTGTGTGCTGAGTGTGTTTCACTAATTCACGGATTGGGATAAATGCAGAGACCAAATTTCCCTCACGGGATCAAAAGAGTATACATATACTTATACTTATACTCTGTTCCTCCACAGGTCCGTCACTTTGTGGTGTCTGTGAATGGCCTGAACGTCCTCTCTCTGGACTACCGAACCGTCAGCAACCTCATCCTGACCGGGCCGAGGACCATCGTCATGGAGGTGATGGAGGACCTGAACTTCTGATTGGCTGACCACCCTTACGCCTCTCAGCAGAGCCCGTAGCCAGAGCAACACCCCCCCCCCCCCCCCCCAGAGTGAAGCAAGACTGGTGTCTGTCTGTGTCCCGCTGGTCTCCTGACAGACACCCTCCTCCTCCTCCCACTCCTCCTCCTCTCCTCCTCCCTCTTGTGTCTGCAGCTCCTCACTCCTCTTCCTCAGGCTGAGGGCCTGATATGAGATCGAGGGGAGATGAAAGCTGACTGGCTCTCCTCAGTGTAGAGAGGACACATTATTTGTGTGCGACACTCATTTAAACCCCTCTGCACTGAACACAGGAACATGCCCAAGGAGAGCCTTTGTCCCTGGACACTCAAGGCTTCCTAATTCCTCAGAAGGACACCAACCATTTTGTATATTTCGATTCCAACGGACGTCAGTGTCGTTTGGGACAGTGCTGCTGACCACATGTCGTTATAAACCCCATCAGTCATTTTCAGCAACATCTCATCACCTGGGCCCAGTTTCCCGATAACAACGGAGACACGCTCTTAAGAGGGTTTTCTACGATTCATCTTACGATCGTTCGTTTGGTTTTTCCGACTGTTTCCCGAATATGCTCGTAGCGTGAACGCGCGTGCACTTCTCTTAAGATGCTCTTAAGGGGAGCTGTCCACATTAATAGTTCTGAAATATCCTCTGCACGTCACAGCTATAGGCCTACCATTCAAACTTCGGATCTACACATTAATTCACATCAATACAAAAATAGAAACACTTTGACATCTGCATGTAAGCATCCCAAGTAGGCTAGGTTATATACCACACACAGACATAAATAATTGTAATTATTTAAGATTAGATTGTTGCACCATGCAATAATTTTTCGCGGTGTCACTTAAGAACACGTTTGAAGATAAGAAAGAAGTCGATTAAGAATGTAAGGAAATGTGTAGGCTTAGATTTTGATGCAGTGCAGATTAAACCACATGTTCCTTTCTCTGCTTTTACCTCATAGGCCTAATAAATTATAGCCTTCACTTAGCAAAGATAATGGCAAACTCTTCTGGCAACGTCTCGTTTCATAACTTGATTGCATTTTTGTCCGCTTTTCATCACATTATTATGACCATTAATTGTAGGCTATACTATTTTGCACGCTAAAATCTGATTCATCAGGTAAACACAATAAATAATAGGACCGTAAATTGGATTATTCTAAGTTGTAATTCCTCTGTATGTCCTGTTGGTGACCTCAGTGAGAAGTACTGTTAAGACGCTCTTAGCCGGTAACGAGAACTCTGGAGCACTCGTAGATCTACGAGTGTTTTCACGACGTTCTTAAGCTACGATGGTTTCGGGAAACAGTCTGCAAATCTTAAGACGTTCGTAAGAAGGACTTTACGACGCACTTAGGCTTAAGATGCTTTCGGGAAACTGGGCCCTGGACCGCTGTATCGGTGGTTTCATTTGTAGAATCCACAACTAGGGGAAAAGCCACAACAGAACAGGAGAACTGGTACTGGTTCAGGCGCACAATTGAAGGATTTGGCAAGAGCAGTTACGGACATGTTGAAGGTACACCATTGCTATTGGTCTGGTAAACACTGCATACAAAGTTCATTGAACAAAGCACTATACTGACACCATGCAGTGTGGATGGGAGGCTCTCAGGCTTAGACAGCAGTGATAATGCAGTGTGTCATCGCTGTTAGCACACTACCACCAGGATTGCCACTATCAAGGGTATTGATTGCCAAAGGCAAAGGTTTTGAGAATACTGCTTTGTGACAATCAAATGAGTCGTCTGATCACATGTTGTAAGATACCAGTACTTTCTTATACAATATATCCAATGACACCATACTCAGTTACCAGTCTTTTACTCAGCTATTTCACAAATCTGTCTACTGAAAACTCAGTGTAGTTTCATAATAGATGATGCAGTTACAGAATTGACATCACTGAGGGGTAACTCTTTTACAGGGCCTTTATACTGTAACCATCACTCCTCTCTTTCTAACCTCCTGCAGTTAGTCCAAGTTATTGTTTGTTGGACGGGGCGTGTATCATGGCCTGTGATAGACACTATGTGGAAACAGCCTCGGCACTGGGCACCGGTCTCTTGCAGGTCAAGCACTTATACATGCATGCACTTAGTTACACGTACAGCACTCATTCACAACTGTGGCCTGTTTAACGTTGCCAGTCTTTGGGTTGCCCAGATGGCCACAGGAAGACCACAGATAATAACACTGGGATATGAACCTGACCTCCATGAGCAGAGAACACCACTGTGCCACTTTCAAACTGTCAAACTGAACCTCTCCCCTTAAACTGTCCTCCTTTTCGATCTGCTAATAGTCTGTGAAGAGGTGAATTTACTGTACGCAGCTTTCATAACCAGCAATGCCAAAGCCATCAGGTTTCACTCCCAACACATTTGTGTAAATATTGCTGCTATTGGTCATCTGATTGTTGTGGCTGAAGCTGCAGCTGGCAGTTGGTTCAGCTTGGCATTGTGATGAGACATGTCCATGCCTGGTTGTGAAAACCATTCCAGGAGATGCAGAATACAAGAATAGCATTCTACTATCTACAATGTAATAACATTCTACTATCATTCAACTAAAAGGAGAAATGTTCTGCTGATAATATCTATATATATCCAGTGTTTTTGAACTGGATGCATAATGGTATTGTGCCTATATTCACAGTACTAAGTGTAAAATAGATCGCTCATTCCACTTAAAATCACAAATGTCAATTACTGTCAATTGAAAAAATCAACTCTTCGAAGGGAATACTGTTGACACACTCCAGAAAGCATTAAACGCTGTATAGATCAACCATTATTCTAATCATTAGTATTCCAGCATTTAACCTATATGCCTGTATGCATCATGGCTTTATCAAACAACTGATGCACAACAGATATACTGGAATCTAGAGAATACGGTTACATTTGTTTTCTCGGTGGTGTTTTCTTTATTGTCCAGAAGCATTTCTCATTTGTGAATGTAGTGCTTTAAAAACGTTGTCATTCATGGTCCATGAAAAGACTCCTGTACTGTAACTCACCATTTTGCCAAAACAATATTTAAGGAAATGCTTGTATAGTCCTACTGTAGATTGGTGGCATAGGAACATTTAGAAGTTCACTGTGTAGTAAACATCTACACCTTCATGTTGCCCTTTTAAGTAACCTTTGGTTACATCTATTAAAGCAGAGAACTGCAAAGATATGTAGTTATAACCTTATGACTATGTAGTACATCAGTCTGTATATCAACACCTTAAGTGGGATATTAATATAGAATATTGTGCTATTTTAAATGGATGCAGAAAATACAAATCCGCAGCCACTGTATTTACATAAGAAAGCAGTCTTAGTGTATAATTCATTCATAAGCTAACCCAACAGTATAATGCTGTTAAGGAAGAAAAAAAACATTTTAAAAGACTGTTTTAACCTTTTTGGAGAAGTGTGTGATATGGTCCAAATATGTTAAAGTATGCATGATGATTACAAAAGGAAAACAGAAACACTATGTGTTTGATATGTGCTTGCTACAAAATTCATGAGCAACATCTGTAAATGCGTGTGGCTGTCACTTGTGTCATATACAGTAGTGGACTGTGACACTCTTTCACATGTTGTCTAGTTGCCATCTCTGAGGATGTTGATGTTTTGTTTTTCGCTTACTTCGTTCAGTCCTCATCTACAGTACACAACCTGATGTATGTTGTGAAAGTGCCCTCACCTCATGAGTTAAAAATGCAGAGGTAGTATCATGAAGCCTCAAAATGGCTCTTCCTATCCCTGTTGAGAAATTGCCCTCTTCAGCTCTTCAACGTATGACAAAGTTCACGCTTTTATATATTTCATCATTGGTGGCTACCTCTTCACTAAAAATATATTATTTGGCAAAAGTTCCACATTTTGTCAGTGATATTCAAAAGACTTGCAACATGTTAGATGACACAAGCACAAGATGTTTCTCTAATTCCATAACACCAATGATCCCAAGCAGGGGTCAGCTATTTCGCTTGTATGTTTTCATGTGAAAATGCATGAGAAACCCTTGCCAATCTTTAAACCAGATATTCAAACCAGTCATTACAATATCTGACAATCGGTGTCTGCTTTCCCCCGACACAGAACACCGTAATCTGTAAGTCATACAGCTACAAACCTGCCATGATTGATCCGCCTCTTGAGGAAGGATGACTAGCTTTGGCTCTGAGAAGGCTGGGGGTGATTGGGCGGTGAGAGCCAGAGCACCACAGTACATATCAGTGTGGTTTGTAAGTGGCAGAGAGCACAGGGCTGATTTAACACTCTCCTGTGCCACATCTGTCTTGCAGTGCAGCTCTGCCATGTTTTATTGTTTGTTCATAAACAGATTTATGAAACATTCTCTGTTGAATCGTTTTTCTCCCATGAATAAATTGAACTGAAGTTACACCAGAGTATCATTCACTGACTAACAGAGTAGTCTGGTATGAGACATCATAAATTGCAGCCATGTACTATGATAGCAGTACCAGTGGATGATATGTGGGTTTATCAAGGCTATTAGGGTTACTAGGTTAGATTAGATTCAACTTTATTGTCACTAGTACACAAGTAAAATACCAGTAAAAAATGAAATGCAGTAATGTAAATAGTAGATGAAGTTGTTTTGAGACAGTATGTACAGGGTAGCCTATATAAATAAGTGATAAATCGAATACATATTAAATGGCATGTGTCCTGTTGGAAGGAGGAAAGACAGTCCATCACTGGGACATGTTGGGTACCCACCACAGAGACTGTATGCTGTAGGACAGTGAGGGAGGGAGGGGTTTGTTGGTAATAAAGAGAAAACAAATCTAATAACAATAATGGAAAAGTAAAGACAATGCAAAACACAAATACAACACACCGAATAATGTGTAAAGTAAATGTTTGCTTCTTGTTTTGCGTGTATTCAGGTGCCTCAGAGAATTTGCTACTGTTTGTTCCCAATTTCGACTATGTCCACAAGAGGGCAGGATAGCAAAGCACTTGGCTGACTCAAACATCAGGTTCTCTTCAGACTGGCGTGCCATTTCTGACAGGGCCCCTATATGCCATTTGACATTTTTCCATGTAATTTTGGCAGAACCTTTACATTTGATATATTCAAACATTTATAGAAGCATGATGTGTGATCCTTTAAACGTTGTATAGGACTTCCATATCGCAATGCAGATCAAGTGACGACTAGTATGAATCTGGTGATCTAAATCGATTATAGATTAAAACGTTGTGCACAGATGTGGATGACTGACAGATCGGAACAGAGCATTTGCTCAAAATACACATCGGGTGGATGCACACACCATAAAGTAGAAAAGTGAAAGTAAAAACAGCATGGAGTCTATTACACAACACAGTAGAAGTGCTCCTGAGTGCTTGAATGGCTTTTGTAAAAGGGATTCCTGGACTTTCCTGTGCACCCCTGTGGGAAAATATAGGGCCTAAAAGCATAGACCCACTTTTTGTCCAAGTACAAGCAATTTATGTAACTTTAACTTTTATCCAGATGCATGTTCATTATGCGCTACACCTGGAGTTGAAGTTCTCTCTACCAACAAGTGCATTATAAAAGGAAAATGGTTTGTGAAAATGGATGTTCCTGTACATTTGTCTACATAAGTAGGCATGCGTTAGATGACACTATAGTTTGCACCGGGTCAGTAAAATTAAAGTTTTTGGAGTCATGCAGGTACTGGGCTGAGCAGCAGTGTTGGTGTGCACCCTTTGAAAACGTGGGCAAGACGTTTATGACACCAGTACTAACAACACAAAGGCATATGCCAGAGTATGTTTCTTTTACCCAATAGACTCTGTACACACAGAGGAGGATTTCAGAAGTGACATTCATTATTCATATGTCATTATTCAGAAGTGACATTCATTATTCATATTGGACATAACTATATTAAGTCTGTGGGAAAAATGTCCAAGAAGTTCCAGTGAGATTGACCTATTTTTTTAAAGATATTTTTTATATAAAAAAATCTCTAAAAAATTGTAATGCAGTGAATTCTATCTAAGTACATCTGACATTATCGGAATACATTCAGCAAACTAAGTTATGAAAGTTATACTCTCACAATTATTCCGATCTAGATATGCGAAAATACCTGCACTCGAATTCACAGTCTCTAGATGGCTGAACTCAACAATACCGTGAGAGAGCCAATCAGAGACAGCAGGCTTTTGTTCTGCCAGACAGCACCGCAGACATATCACTACACAAAGGGATCTCAGGTACTTGGTGACAAGTGATGGATTGGTCTTATCAGATGTTAGCACTCCCCCAACAAGGCCCTGAAGCATGTCCCTCAGAAGGCAAACACACAAGCCCGGAAATGAGGGTATGTTGTCAGAGAGAGAGTTTTGTTTTGGCCCACAAATGTTTTAAATTGTAGAAGAATGGCAGATGCAAAAATGGAGCTGATTAGAACGCAAAATGTGGAAAAGATGGTAATTTGACAAGGAAGACTGGAAATGTAATGGAACTGAGTCATTCTTTTGAAATGACCTTCTATTTTTGTTCAGGTGACCTTAATTTGCGAATGAGTAATCATGTTTCTAAAATGAATAAAGCATTCAGAGGGAAACTCTGTATGGTTTCTAGGTCAGTAAATTAAACCAACACAACATAAACAGAGAATTATCAAATGCTGTGTGAATTGTTTCTGTGGGCTCCCCATAGTTAGAGTTCAACTAGGTGACGTGGGACAGATTTATTAGGTCTAAAGGTGGTGACCCTTTTTACGGACATGACCCTATTTAAACACCCTATTATGACACCTATTTCCAAAAGACTGCTTTTGGGTTATCTGTTTCTTTTAAAGCCCTGTAGCCTAGTTGAGGTGAAATCTATTAGAAGAGATGTGCACGCCGCGCACACACACACACACACACATTTGTTTGTCCAGCACTCTTGTGTATAGCCTAAACGTGTTTTCATTTTCAGTGGTTCATTTTTTTAGTACTTTGCATCCATAAGAATTTATAGTGACAGAAATACAGGACGCCTGAGATCCCCCACAACTGAAGTCCACTGCCTAATTAGAAGACTATGACTAATGTCAGGTTCCTTCCGTGTCTGAAGTGGGGAGCCCAACTGTGATTAGCGGAAGATCCGTCATTTAGTCCGAGAGTAATGCATGGGCAAGGGTGAGTTCTGAGGCTCGGCCCTGGTCCTCCTACCCAGAAACAGCTGTCTCCTCACAGGCAAAGCTGAGAGGAGGGGGGTCGTTCCGAGAGCCTCCAGCCACTGAGAGGTGACTCTCTCACAGGATATAATGAGTGGTAAGGGACAGGGACTTCAGGAAATCTACACAGCTGACCTCAGCTTGTGGAACGTGGCCAAAGGAGATTTCATCTTTGAAAGGAGGAAATAAATATATGAACAACAGGTGTATCAAACTTTTATTCTGCAGGGCAAAATCAGGAAGCATTGCTCAGTCTTTGGATGAATAACTAGATGCAATAGGTAAGCCATAATGAACAATGTGCATAATGCAAAAAAATCTCAAATGTTACCTATGGGAAGTAAAACTGTTTTCATGTTGTGATGTTTGGGTTGCTGTGTTATTAGAAACAGTGAAACCTTCAAGTATGTCATTACAAAAATTAATAACTTTTACATGTAATTAAGATATTATTCTATTTCACGGTTTGATAATTGTTAATTGAAGAGGCAGGCTGTGTAGCTTATTAAACTTGTTTAGCTGTTATCTTTGGAATATAAATTTTGCCCATTCAAATACGGACCCGTAAAAGTCTGAGCATAAAACCACATCCCAGCCTGTTGTGATTCCTTTCCAAATCCTGCAGAGGCTGCAGAAGAGAAGGTGATCTCTGTGTGCGAACTCAAGAGCAGCTCAGAGTCACCCGGAGACATTAATGCATTTATTCATGGGGGCTATCGGACCCGAAGAGTGCTGAGTCACAGTTGTGAGCAGGGGCAGGGGGGGGGCAGTTTCTCAGCCCATCAAAGAACATCCCTGAGGGGCTTCAGACACCTCTGGTCAGTGGTATTCGTGCTGCAAGAGTTTGGGGCTCTGTGGGGATAAGTGTATATATAATCAATTACACAGAAATCATTTCAAATGACAGTTTTAAGAAGGATTATGAAGTTTTGGCCCTAAAACGAGGGAGCTATACCTAAAAAAACATGCAAACACCTTTCAAGTATACAGCAGACCAGTTTGCTAATAAATTAACTGACATCTTCTGGGGATTTCTTTGGCAATAATGTATTGTGAAAGCTTTACTTTAATAATCAAAAGCTGACCTGAACCACAAAACAACATAGTAAACAGCCCAGAGGCTAGTAAACAACAGTTGTGTTAAGCTATTCTTCACATGACCGTATTCAATCAAAATTCATTTGAATGTGATCCAAAACTGTTTTCTCATTAAACACAAATCAAAAAGTGGCAAATTGGCCTATCATGGCCTATCAATGTGTCTCTAAGCTAATTAAAATTGGGCATTTGTGCCAGTGGAGAATGTTGCATTATGCAGGATTACAAATAGCCCACTGCATTCCCAGTGCCACAGAACAAAGACCACAGCTAAACACAGAACTCCAAGGAACATTCTCCTCAGGTTCTTATATGGGCTGTTTTTGTTATTTGACCGGGCAACAGTACATTGTTATGTCTATGTATACAATACATCTATGATATATTTTCATTGTGTGCCCCTACCACATATCTAGATGAACAAAGACTTTGAGTTTGATTGGTCAGATCACCTTTAGTAATTTCTTGATCTTACCTTGAACCTTACCTGGCAAAAGTTTGAATTTCTGAGGTAAAGCAAGGGCAACATGAATTCAGATACCATGACAAAGTTTACTCTCTCTCTCTCTCTCTCTTCTTGTCTGAAGAATAAATATTTTTTTCTTTGCAGGGGAAGATCATTTCCGTAACAAACCCAGACAAGGGTGTATTGTAGCCTATGTTGTAGCAGAAGGGACGACTTTCATTGCTCTAGTTGAAAAATTGAATGAAAGATAAGAATTATACTGCCACAGACATTCAGAAATGAGCCCAGCCCAAGGTTTAAAGCCATGCAGCCACAGAAATTAATGATGTCGATCTCTGTGGACTCTCTGGACCTTTCAGTAGGGTGCAGGACCCTGTAGAAAATTGCAGACCTCTTCAGACTTCTATCTCATCTGATGTAAAAATGACCTACCCAACACCCAACTGCCCCAATCCCCACCAACCAATTTTCACCAGCAGTAAAAGGTTTAACTCCAAAGTATAGACTTTACCTGTAGCCTACCTGTTCCACTAAAAATACAAAATAACTCTTTCAGAGAACTCATTTTAACTGGCATTTGTAAGTACAGTGTTATTGTAAACATAACCCTATTGTAAATGTAATATTGTAAATAATCATAGGTAGCCTAAATGATATTGTAAAATAATGGATGCATTTTAAAAAAAATCATCATAACCATTGTATTGCTGTCGCATGTCGCTTTTGAGAACAGTAAGAGCTATTTGAAGAGATGTGCGCGTGCATGCGCTCGATTCGTAAGTGCACCCACAATGCAGGTGCCATGGAGAGAGGCGCTGCATTCGCTCGCAGGAAGTCAGTTCGGGAGGAATGCCAATCCACTAACCAAATAAGCGAGCAAAATGGAAATACCTTTTCTCGTCAAGTAAGGTCAGGTGGTCTACTAAACGTCTTTAGTTCCGGAATGTCTGTAGGGGTTTTAGAATTTCTTCGGAGTTGAGCCCTATGTTATAATTGGTTGAGTTTCCCCTCCTCCTAACCGGTGTGAGGATGAACTGAGCACTCTGAAGGGGATGGGTGAATAGCAAAGGACGGAGCACCCACTTGGATCTTAGAACTGGACAGAGTAAGGGCGTGTGGAAGAGCGTGCTTCAAAAGACTCGGCGTTGTTATTATCCACTGGGAAAACCAAGGACATTGAAATTAATGACTGAACAGGTAGTGTGCAGATTTCTTTCGTTTGCATAAATTATTAATGAGTCAGATATTACAAAGTGGGAGATTAGAAAGTGGCATAACGAACTCATCACCACTTAGTCTACCAGACAGCAACGCCATCCAACTGTGATAAAATAATGTGACCTCAGGATGTGACCGGTGCACTCTCAGAAAACTGAATTCGACTCTGACTGTTGAACATATAATCCACCGTTTAAACATAAAGGAATAGAAAATAAATCACATTGCAGCTGTGATGGCATTAAGTTATTATCTAACGTTGATGAAGACCCGTCTTATTTTGTGTTTAAATTGAATGAACATAGTGTCCTGCGATGAAAGATAAACTTTATCTGCATGAAGTTGATTATTTTGCCATCAGTTTAATTTTGATTCGAAAGTGTCTCAAGTCTTTTGTAAAAGTAAACCGTTCACTGAAAAAAAGTGTTTCACATATTATCAAAAATGTTGCTCTGTAGCACCAGAAAAATATAAATAATCCTAACATAGCCCAAGTCTCAGTTTTAAAGAAGTAAGAAATAATTTCACCACATTTTGGAGATCAGCCACTTTGTGAATGAACTCTTGCCAATCACATAACCTTTTCAACAGTCAGTCTCATACCCTTACGTTCACTTCTCATTCAGAAACTAGACTCAGGCTAGCAGCTGCCACATCCATCAGTGAAGGGCTAGGGAAAATCAGTGATGAAGTGACAGCCAGGAGAGGAGAGGTGGTTATTCTCAAACCTGACAATGGAGCTGAGGAAGTACTCATCAGCAACTGTCTATCATCTTGCAACAAAGTCCTTTGCTGTTTGCTCACTGTCTGTGTGTGTGTGTGTGTTCCTGACACAAAATGCATACCCCTCCCCCCTTCCTCTCTTCTTTTCTCTTCCTGACAACCTCTCCCCCCATCCACCGCGCCGCACCCCCGCACCCCCTCACCCCTCCTCCTCCATCCCCTCACACCCCTTCAAGGATTAGTGTGTGGCTTGATCAAACTCACCCTTCCTCCCTGGCTTCCTGTCTCTCTAGGTGTGCAGGCAGCAGCATCACACAGGCACTCACTCGTAGGACAGGATGCAGGGCGTCAGACTCAGGACAGAGGGCTGGTGTCTGCTGGTCTTCATGGCACTGCTGGCCTGTACCCCCAGCCCTGCCCAGGGTCAAGGTATAGCGCTCTTTTTCACTCTGCCCCCTATAGTTTCCTGATGTGCAGCTTTTGTCCCAGCATTGTATGGGTTGTGCTGGTATTTTTCCATTCCACAGGAGTGTTGTGGTCTTTGTGTCATCACTAAAGTTGAAATGTTTGGTTGAGGCATGGCTCTCTTTGTTGCTTTGTTTAAACCAGGGTTGAGTCTGATGGTTGATCTGCACTTGATTAATGAAGCTGATATTTTGGCAGGTTTTTTTTTTTTGTGGTGAAATATTTTGTTGGGTTCAATCACAGTGTTTCTCATTTGGGGCATTCAAGGGAATTAGATGTCCTGATTAGATCAGCACTGCAGTGCTTCCAAAGGAGGGAAACAAAGCAACACAATCTGTTCTCCTATGGGATCATACAATAATATCCCTCAGGGAGACTTAAAAACCTTTAATTGGTTGGTCGGCTTGGACGGACCTCACATTCCTTCCAGGCCCCTGCGAGTGAAAAGGAGCTCGGCGACGGCGGCTTCAGAAGCATCTGGAGTGGGTGGGTCTGCGGGTCGTCTGGACGAGGGCCACGGGACTCTGTTTGCACGGGCAGGTGCAGGTGCATGCTGTGTGTGGAGCAGGGCTTCTCTGTCACAGCACTTAACCTCCAGCCCCTCCGCTTAAACCCGGCCACCTCAGGTAGTCCCGTTGCGCAATTGTAAACTTAAGCAAAGTTAATTTTTTTTTTTTTTTTTCAGTGCTGTTTCCTGGCTCTTTCTTTAGGTCTTGACTTGGCAGCTGCTTTGCTCATTTGGTTGTTTGCTTTTGCATAGCCAATCTAAAATCTGAATTGAACTTGTGACAGGAGTTATCAATGTTTTAAATAATGCAGATAACCTGAGCTAGCCACTTTCTGAGGATTTAGTACAATATCAAAGCACAATTCAAACAAAGCTCAATAACTTGTTTTTTTCTTCAGGTGTAGGGATTCGCTTAGTATTCAGAATTCAATTGTCCCTGTATGTTATCACAAATATTAGGCAAGTAAATAAGTCTGACTGTCTAAAAGTGCCTTTTTAGCATTCAAATGAGGTTTTGGAATTTGTTTATATAATGCTCCTGACAGAAATAATCAGGCATCCAGCCTTTTCTGTCAGGACTGGAGGTCTCTTTGTAACAAGCTGATGCAAGAAAACTCATCTCAGCTGATGGAGGCTATTTCTGAGATGGCATTGTTTAAAAAATAATTTCAGAGGGATGGAAAAATAACAACATCTTGAAACAGACCACACAAAGAAAATAGGTCAACAAAATTGAAAAAAGACAAATATCCCCAAACACAGCAATACTTGACACAAAAAAATAATGTCCCAATCCCTAGTCTCATTTAAACCTAATGCTTGATAAGACATGGTTTAACCGCAAATTAATAAATCTGCGCATTGAAATATTGAAATGTATCAGTGGATGAGGGTGGGGTCTTGTCTCCCACTCTTGAAACATGTTGTATTTCATGTCAGTTCAGGGCTAGGAGACTAAGACGTCTGACAGTTGGCATGTCAGGCTCTATCGCATTTCCTTCCCTCAGCCTCTCCAGAGACTGTATTAATATTTTAATTCCCCCTTGAGGGATTTCTGCGTCAGTTTAAGAGATAAGCGTCTGAATGGGTGAGGGAGGCTTCAGTAAGGTAAGGCAGCTGAAGTGAGCTGATAAAAGGGCCGAGTTTTAGTAAGTGCTATCTGCCGACACACAAATGGAAGATGCCAAGCCACATCAAAGTGCAAAGACTTTTTTCGCCCTGCTAGCGTTGCACTAATGTACAGTGGAGATAGTGCAGAACCGCACGCTAACTTCTATCTTTTAAGTTACAAGTCAGTGCTTGTCACACGCAGACTGCTGTGACGCTCTTTCATGTCCCATCAGTGCTAATTGGAGGAGAAGAAAAGGGAGGGGCAGGAAAGGTAGAGGATAACGCACAGTGATGTTTTTTTTCCTGGGGAATCCCGGGTGCCACAAGCTTGATTTCTGTGGAATTCAGAATGGAGCAGCAGTTGACAAATCCCGTTTTCTGGCACATTTGGACAATAATGTGGGGCTTCTACATCAATGGGATTATGCATTTTGTACATTGCACAAAGTAGAAGTGAATAAACAAGCACCGACTCAGATGACATACACTGGCCTTGCTCAGGCGGTATTTGAGCTGTTATACTGTAGCTACCTGCACACTGACTAGGTTTCCACAGCCTCACTTGTCCATCTAGATAGTGTACTTTGTCCTAATGGTGCGCTGTTGAACTTGTCTCATGTTGCCTTGGTGCTATCTGGAACTCATAAACTCATAATTCACTTTTATCATAAACAAGCAACTCCCAATACATTTGGATCAATCATTTGTTACACTAGGCTTTGTAACAGCTGGTGTTTTGCATGGTGATACTTTAATGATTCTCATTAAGATTCCGTCATTCAAGCTGCACTTGAAATTAACCCTCGCAGAGCATAAGCTTATAGGCACTCAAACAGGCGTCTAGGATTATATGTAACAAGTTGCAGCTGACCAGAAGTAATGTGACGAAATGTAAAGGCTGTTTGTGCAGAGGAGTTGCGTGAGATGTCCTGCACAAACACAGACACTATTTTTCCAAGCACTGACTGAATTTGGATTGGACTCCCCACGGAGAGGGGAGGTGTGTTGCTCAACAAAGAATATAAATCTTCTGCCATATTTCAGGTTGGTGAGCTTGGTACCGTTTTCAGTAGTTATCTTTCTCTCCATAAAATTCAAATCCTTTATAGCCTTCATTTAGGTACATGTCTGGATATGGTCTTGGGATACTAAGTCAGATCTCTTTCCTGCACTATTTTACTCCTTGTATTCCAAAAAACATTTCTGCATTGAGTTCTTTAGGAGAACCTCTTTTGATCTTTTAGGCTTTGTCTTGTTAAAAGGACTTTCTTAGAAGAAGAAAAGCTTCAGTTGCACAGTTGTTAAACCCTTATGTTGGGGTATATATTTTATTCTCCTCTGAATACATTTTCTGATTGCATAAATCTGAAAATTAAAACTGGTTCTTCTATTGTGCTACATGCAGGATGTTTTTATTGTTGATATTGCAACTGTCTTCACCTGTGCAACATGAGCCACAGCTTATCCCTTACAAAAAATAACTGCAGTTATGGGACAAAAATATATCCTGCTGAACTGCAAACAATTCCTCCAAAACTGCAGTTTACACACTCACAACATTTACAACATTTGAAGTAGTGCAGTTATTTTTTGTAAGGGGGGACTTTTGTGATGTTACTTTCTGCCCTGAACTTGCCTGACATAGTATCAGTGTTATGACAAGCGTGTAGAATTGGTAATAGACTTTAACATTAGCAACTAATTTCACAGTTTCTAATTCACAGTATTTCACAGTTTTGAGGGATTATTTTAGAACTCAGAGAGGAACCAATATGGTTCTCAATAAATGATCTCAACACAAGACGAGACATTTTCTGAGTGTGTGGAAGCAGGGCAGAAAGTATGCCTTCTTAGTGATATTTGCTGTGTGGTGATAGTACTAATGTGGTGATTTCAAGCACTTGGGGATGGGGTCCAGTTAGGGGTTTAGATGGGGGAACTTCTTCTGGTTTGAACCCGTATCATATTCTCTTCTCCTGCAGGCTCTTTCCAGCAGAGATCTACAATGCATGTGCTCCGTGACTTATTGCCATTGTTTGGTGGAAATGCCAAGTAGATATGCAGCAATCCCTGCCATATTATAATTAAAATGTAAAATACTACCTGAAACATAATATGAAGCACCTGCATTTTGACAGTCATTAACCTACATTTTACCATTTACTTTTTTTAACCCAGTGATGAAGAAGAGAATATGACTAGAATCTCCCCTTAACACCAAGGGCCCCTTGATACTTATATACTTTGATTGATATTATAATCCTAAAAGGATTTTAGAAGATGATACGCATATTAGTATTTTAATTTGTCATTGGTTTATGTTATTCTTATTCTTAGCTATATACAGTGACATTAAATCTGTTTTCATTGGAGGGATGAGAAATGTTAGTTGCTATGTCTCCAAGTTGTAAAAAGTACATACTCAACCATTTAGCTGCAAGCTGCTTTTAGTGACGTTTGGAAGCTATGCGGTTTGATAACTCTATTGGGAACACTATTGAAGATGAATAATCTGTGTTATTATTGAGTTATTTTCCTTGATTTCTTACAGTCCCAGCTCCACGCAGACTCCGCTTCAAACTGCTTCCTTCTGGAGGATTAACCGTAACATGGAAAGAACCAAAGGGGGATTATGATGGCTATCGATTTGTATATGACAATGTTCGAGGTAAGATTTGTGCTGTGATCTATCATTTAGATACAGTTTGTGTTGTTTTCCCTGATTGAATTCTTCAGCATGTGACTTGCAATGCAAGTTGCAGGTTCGAGTCTGGGCAGGTGAGGGGCTGAGCCACATGGTTGGCCAAACACAACACAGTTACGTTGGTTTGCGTGGGACGTTAGGATGTCGCATGAGGTGAGAAGCCATTGAAGCCATGAGATGAGTCTCCACTGAACAAGATGGAGGGATGAAGACACACAAAGAGAGGGAAATAGAAGTGTGGTGGAGCGGTGGGATTGTCAGCGCCCGACAATCAGTCCACATGGGTTCCATTCCTGAACCTGCCATTATCAGTCCATGTCCCTTTGGATAAGGGCGTCTGCTGAATACTGGTCAATACATAGTTTACATAGACATAGTTCTTTGTGGTGTGCCACTGACTTATGTACTGAATCTGCCGAAAAGCAAAAATACCCTTAAGACAAAATGATCTTCTAAACATCGAATTTAAAGAGCTGTGACAGGGTATCTCAAGGGCATGGAGAGGGACAGGTGCTTGTGGGAGTTTTTGGACACAGTCATCATTTCTGCTCGCCTGCAGCCAGAGTAGGACTTGTTTTGGCCAGGGAGGCGTTCCAGAACCCTGCCTGCATTCGCTGGAGGTTGCTGTCAGATATGAGCTCTCCACTGTTCCCTGTTCGCTGAGCTCAGGCCAAAACACACAACAAACCTGGCAGATAAGAGATGTCATAAATGAAAACGTACATCGCATCCTACTGTGGAGTATTTTTGTGCAGACAGTCGCAGGTCTCCCGCTCTTTGACAGCAGCAAGCCTTTTCCAGGGAAGGACTCCTCCCATTGTCAGCGAAAAACGCTCGGCCAAAGTACCCGATTACATTAAAATGCAAACCTCATGGTCTCGTTCTCGTCAAAGCCCTTCAACTCTAAAGCCAAGTGTGTTGGTTTTTTTTTTCATTGAACCGAAGACCAATTTCATGAATGGTTGCCATACATACTTTTCAGGATCAAAAGCCACGCTCTCTCACTTGCACACACACACAGATCATTTTCAGTGGGCCTCTGTGCCTCAGAGACATCAGGGCCATTTTCCTATCCTACTGTTCTGATGGTGCCCTGGTGTGGCACTCTGCTGTCCCCAGCACTTTCCCCCATTTATGTCCCCATGTGCCACAATCTGCAGACTCATCACCCTACATGTAGATCCTTACTTCAACAACCTACTTCTTGCTGTTAACTGTCCTCCCCAACACACAAAGCCCCTTAGTGTTGCTGATCAGGCAGTCTTCTCCGCAGACCCCCATCACCCCACCCCTCCAACTTCTGATTGATCTTCATGCACTGCCAGATTTAAATAAGTCTGATTAGCCAGTAATCTGAAAGGTGAAACACACCAGTGTTCCCCTGAGGGCTCTGGGAGAAGTATCTGAGTGAACTGCTCATACTTTGGGCTTTGTGTTGGGATAAACCATTAGGATGAAGTTAAGTCGAGCTGGCAGCCTGCTAAGCGGCTAATGTAAGACGATATGCTCGTGGGGTGATTTTCTACACTCTACTACTTGTGTGGACAGGGTCCCAGGAGGGAAATGTGTCTCCCTGCTTTGCCATCCATAACTTGTACTCGGCTTAGCACAGAAAAATATGTGGAATGGATACTCAGGCCCGTTCTGGAAAAATGAGAATTCGTTGCCAGGTCTAAGTATTACTTAAACACAGGCTCCAAAACCCTAAACCAAACCTATGTAAATGTGGCCATGCCATCTCTAAAGGTACATAGATAGAGTACAGTGGATAAGTAACTTTGTGAGCCAAAGGTCTAACTCTAGCTTTGCATATACAGTACAGTATGCTGAGAAATACATTTGGGGGGTCAGAGCTCAAAAGTAGAGAATAAGGAAATGTCCACAGACTGAAGATCACTTAGCTCACTAGATAATCCAGCCTCCGGTAACATCAATGTCCCTCGGGATTTGTGTAAACTGACAGCAACATACACTGATAATGACTTGCACTTGCCTGACATTTGTATTCGTCACCTTCATTGTTCCTCAGGCCTCCCGTCATGTCTCCTGGTCTCTGGTCAGCAGCACCCGTACTGTAGCATGCGTGTGATTCTCTTTCATCTTTCTCCATTAGGACAGGCAGACTTCCACAGACTCCCTTCCCTCAATGATAATCTGTGTGCTTGACCTTGCTGGTGTTGGACGATTTGTTAGGTTTGTTGGAAGTAATGGAGAAAGGCTCCACTGATACAGTATGCGTGCTAATTCCTCAGCCTTCCTGCTCTCACAGGTGGAGAGGAGAACGAGCTGTTTGTGCCCAAAGGAGAGAATAGAGTAGTGCTGAGTGATATCAGTCCTGGGAAGCAGTATGTGGTCAGAGTTTTTGCCATGAGTGGGAGGAAGCAAAGCAAAGCGCTTCAAGGGAAATATCCAGGTAAATACACCACTTTTCCTGTTGTTATGCCTTTGTGCAGTTTTTATGCAAATCTGCGAAGTTAGTAAACAACACACACACACACACACACACACACACACACACACACACACACACACACAAATTTATTTTTTTACACTGAGACATTTTAGAGTGGCCTTTTATTGTGACCAGTTTAATGGACATCTCTGCTATAATCATGCTTTTTAATAATTTGTGAACAAAATGTGAGAGAAATAAGCCTTTTGTGTGCATAGAAGAAATCAGTAACACTTTCTATGATCCAAGTATTCATAACGCATTATAAATGCATTCATAAAGGGTTATACACTATTCATAAAGCCTCATAATTATTGACATTAGTATATATAACTATTTATACATGCATTAATAAAGCATTATGATGTTACTCATTTTCAGCTTAATGTTTTGGGGGGGGGGGGGGGGGTATTATTTTCGCTCTGTTTTATTATTAATATATTGTTACTAAATGGGAGAAAAAGGACACATGTACATGTACTGTATAAAACCAATGTGCTGAGACCAGTTGTGCCATGAGGTGCTTTGTTTTGTTGTTTTTATTTACCACAGGTAAACAGCGAGAGCCGGAGAACGAGGACGTTCAGCCCCAGGGCCGCAGGGAGTATGGCCCTACTGTGGACCTCAATGAGATATCAGGAGGTAGGAGGCATCTGTCCAGGCCCTGTTCTGCCACATGGACGACCACAGACAGCCCAGAGGGCTGAGTCGGCAGGGCTCTTATTGCAAACGGTCAGACCAATGATTCATGCAGGAACGTGAGGGGTTTGGGATGAGCCGTCTCCCTCCCTGTGTCTGTTCCCTCCGCGTTGCCCGTGGTCTGATGAAAAAATGGTGGCGAGGAAGGTTTCGAAGGGAAAGGCTTGGGGGCTTCAGCTGAAATTTCATTTGTTGACTTCCCTGTTGGATCGGCTGGTGTAACCACATTGGCTGAGCTGTGTATGTGTGTGTGTGTGTTTGTTTTTATTGTATCACAGACAGTCAGGGGGACATAACTGCCTTTGCCGTCTGGTGCTACTTCCCGTAACACATTATTACCACAGTACCATGAAAACAAATAACATGCAAGAGTTGCCAAAAAAAACCCAACCAAATAGTTGTGGAATGGGTAACCATTTAAAAATATTGTCACATCAAATCAGAAAAAAGAGCAGTCTGTGCATATTCTAGCTTTATTTGTGTTGCAATTATCCTAAATAATTTTCATATGGATCAGGAATTTGAATGTCAACAATAACACTTGTAGCTAGCATTCTGTTTTAAAGTTCTGGAAAATTGTTCAGAGCTTGGATTCTGTGTGATAGCTACATATATTCCAGGTCAAAAAATAGTAGTATTACGGTCACTATGAGCCCACGAGTAGAATGAGAATGTGAATCACTTGAATGCGTTGAGCCTGGAGGACACAGAGTGCAGGTTATCTGTGGCTATTCATTATTTAAACACTGGGAAAGCAATCCTCTGCTGCTCCAAGCCCTGCAAATATTCCCCTTTTTGCGTAGGACGGGTTGTTTGTCTTCTCTCTGGGGATTTTGTTGCAAGGCCATGCATTTGCAGTGAGTCAGTTGGCTCCAGACCTACTTGAGATCTTTAATTTTGGGATACCTCTCAGTTAGCCTGCCAAATCACAGGGGTTTAAAGAAAAGCTTCCTTCCCAAGAAGTTGAAAGAGAGAGAAAGCTTAACTGTGCCAGGCTTTCTTCAAAGTAATTAATGAAATGATGTGGCACATCCACCCCCAGTAGGGGGTTGATCTCCGTAAGTACATCGCTGTGCAAGATGAGGAGGGCTGATGCTCTCCGACTGTTAAGGGTATTGGTAATCCTGGTTGACATGTGCCCGGCATCTCATTCCCAGGCTTTAGGGGCAGCAATACTCA
Source organism: Alosa sapidissima (assembly GCF_018492685.1). NCBI lineage: Eukaryota > Metazoa > Chordata > Actinopteri > Clupeiformes > Clupeidae > Alosa > Alosa sapidissima. Next base: position 11,046,196 of record NC_055959.1, on the reverse strand, counting down.
CTACATAAAAGTACGGAGATGGTCCACCTTACTGTTGCACTCTCATAAGAATGTTTAGTTGTCTGGTTCATTAAGTTCGCATTTGTAGAACAATATGGGAGCTGTTTCCAGCAATTTTCCCAAAGATCGTCTCTGAATGTTGTTTGTTACTGCCAAACATAACACTGTGAAATGACAAAGGCTCATATTGTTGGTTCTAGTAGTAAGAAAAAAGCTTCGGTCTGTGAAACATCATCAAAATACACTTGAGAAAATAAGCTCTGGCCTGCAAAACAAAAAACTCAAACTGCAAAAAATAAGCACTCATTACTCACTAGAATACAGCACCGATTTCAAATGCTCCACTGCCACTTCAGTGCATATGCAGAGGCAGGCATGCTGGAGCGCAGACTGTCCGAGCTGTCCCTTCTCATGCTGTATCATAGGATCAGGCTTGTGTGTGTGTGTGTGTGTGTGTGTGTGTGTGTGTGTGTGTGTGTGTGTGTGTGTGTCTTCCCCCGGGGCCCAAGAGGACAGCCTGAAATCAAACGGCTATCTGGAGATCTGAGGGGCCGGTGGGCAGTGAAACGGTCTTTTGAATGCCTCAAAGGTGAGGCGCCTTGCTTGAAACCCTCTCTGCCTGGTGTGACCACCGACTTTTTCAAACGTGTTTGCCTTTCTGTCTGACATTCACTGGAAAAAAAAATTGTACCCCTACAAATCAAAGCGGTCCTTAGACTGCTTTCATTTTGATCTTATCAGGGATTCTGTTCGAAGCACTCTGGGTGGCAATTCTGTCCTATCTGTTCTTATATTAAAGGATTTGTCGCCCATGCTGCTGATTCCTGACTCTCAGCCAGGCGCCCTGCCCCCTCCTCTGCTGTTAAGTCATGACACGACTCTCCACTCCTGCGGAAGACAGAGCATGGGAACCTGACGGAGGTGCAATGTCCACAAAAAAGCCAATTTGTTTGAACCCCCCCTTCCTCCCTCCTCCCAAAATCCTGTTAAGTTCGCCAGAGGCTCTGTCTGCGCCCAGACTTGCAGTGCAAGCAGCCAGGGGGCAAAGGTCGTGTCCATCAAACACATAACCCCGTTAATAGAGGAGCAGACTGGGCCACTGATAATGGGTTTTACTGACCCTCTTTGTTGGAGGGTTAGACCTTTCTGCAGGGTGGTAGGGTTTGTTACTGAGGAATGCAGTCACATTGGCTTCCTCCTGGTGTGTAGAGGGAGTGGAGTCACCTCCAAACACACCCCACCCCACACCCCACCCCACACCACACACACAGGCACACACACCTCCATCTCCACCTCAAACCCACTGTGAATGTGGAAGGGAGGGAGGTGGGGACTGGAGGATTCCATCTTTTTTCCCCGCTTTTGAAGTTGTGTTTGTAATGATCCATTTTGTAATTTCCGGCTTTGCACAAACATTTCAAAATCTCAGCCCGAGGCGCCCGAGTGAGTGAGGAGGACCGAAGTTATCCGTCAGAAATGCTAATGCAGGCCCACTGAACAGGTGTTCACTCTGATGGCAGCAGGGAGAGGGATGAGAGGTGGTGCATGTCTGTCTCGCCGGAATAAGGTGTCAGAGAACATTCCGGCGTTCCACACCCTTAACGCGAGAGCCTTCGCTTCTATCTGTCTGGGTGCTGTCATTCAGATCCACGGCTGGTGCTCAAGTGAGGCAGAAGAAAACTGGAAAGAAGAAGATATGACTTCTGTACTGTGTGGCATGCTTTTACGTAATCTTATGAGAACAGTCACACACTTGTGTACTTGTGAAACATTAAATCTACAGAGTTAGTAATCTTGTTTTAGTTGCTGGCAATTATCACATTCTTGGCATATGTGAGAGACACTCATTATTAGCTGTGCGCTAATTAGTGTATTTTTAGACCATGCATACGTTAGGCTGCATGGATTTCGGTTCGATATGCTTGTTCAAGATATTCACTCTGCCGTGGCTTATGGTAGTGTGAAAGCAGTGTCGACGGTTTTACTGACAAGATTATCTCAGATTACAGCTGTGTTGTGCATTGTGGCTCAAAACTGGAGTTCCTGCTTAATCTGGGTCTGATTGAATGTCTGTGTGTAGATTAATTTGCCCCAGTGACTGAACCGGGTGGTAAACATTGACAGCTTTCCCTGCAGGCAGTTGTGGTCGACCGTGGATTTATCATCTTACAGAGGCAGCCTGCCTGGCTGCCTGCTTGCTTCAGTGCAGTCGCAGCTGTGATAGTGTTGTCTTTCTGCATGACTGGATGGATGGATGAGCGAACAGACGGATGGAAGAGTCTCTCTTCCCCTCTGCCGCTCCGTCTCTTGTGTAACGTGCCTGTACTTGTTGCCCCATGTCCGTCTCTGTTGCCTGTGTGTGTGTTCAGTACTGTAGTCCCAGTGGTACTGCCTCCCTGAGGTCATGTGGTGGAGACTTTAAGAGTGCTGTTACCCCTCTCCTACCCCCTACATGCCCCTGTGACCCTGGGCTAGGCCTGGGAACACATGGGCGTGTCACTTCCCCTGTAGAGCACTGCTGAGGCATAGATCAGGCCCTTTACAGGTGTTGACAGTGGGATTAGTAGATGTTATATGGCGGTCAGAAGTCACCTGCTCTAACTGATGTGATTATGCTCTTTAGTGGAGGGGTCACTTACACACATGTTGAAATGATTTCTTTAAGATATGAGTGGAGGAGTTGTTTGGTTTATAGACCCTTTCAATCTGTTCCTAGACCTAGAGGTTTTCCGGTTGAAATGTTCAAAACCAACGCAGATACTTTTAAATGAAAATGAATTGGACTTAAGCATACTGCTCTACAAAATGTTGACTTTAAAACTTGTTTTTGTCTTTAAAAAATGTTTGTTTATCCCCAAGTTACCATTAGCTCAATGTTTTCCGTGCCACTGGAAATTATTTTGGAATGCACATTTGTTTATACACAAGGGTCTATAATAAACGGTGAAACCTTGCAGCCACTGAGTAGAGGTTCGATGATTTGCAAAAAACTGTAAAGACGATTGAAAAAGGTAATCTTAGGAAGCTTTCGGGATTTAATGTTCTTTGAAGACTTTGGTATTGAATGTTCTTTGAAGACTTCTGTATTGAATGTTCTTTGTCTCTGCTATGAGAGTGCATCCTGACAGAAAATGGATTTTTTTAAAGCAATGACACAGAATCACCCACATAGAGAGGGATGTTTAATTGAGCAGAACGGCCATCTTTAAATGGCCATTTCAGGCTCATGATTTCAAGTGCATTGAAAGCACTTTAACTTGTGAATACACGTGAATCACAAATGAAGTGTATCAGGAATACAGTCTCAGACTTCTAGTGAGAAATTCTAAGGATTATAATTGTGACTGCTATGAGTGGGAGATGGTGGTCAGTATTTGTAAACATATTCAGGCAAGTTGTTTTCGAGTGCAAATGAAATGATGTGAACTAAAATGTAGTCCTCTAATGATAGACAGGTGAAGTGTTATTGTTGTGGTTATATTGCGCAGGAGGTGAACAGTTGATCTCTGTAATGAAGGTTTTGGCAGGATTAGCAGGATTAGCAGCTTTAGTGTCTCATGTCATTGCAGCCAGCAGACTTTCATATGACAGCAACACACAGGGCAACACAGCCTTGTCAGCACAGCACTTACGGTACCATAACCCTTTCAGAAAGCAGGAAAGGGAGTTAAAGTAGTTTGTGAAGGACATGGTGAAGGTGTATCGGTGTAACTTGCTTTGCTGTGTCAGACATGATGGATGAGAGTTTGACACAGCGAACAAACACCACAGAGCGGAGGAGCAGAGGAGGAACACATCCACACTAATGAGCTACTGAGCACAGACCGTGCCTGCGCTTTACTTACATGAAAATATCACATTACACATCATTACATGGGACTGTAACATAGGACTACCACTTCAGAGTTGGATGGAGCGTTTTGCGGTCAGATTTTCATTGACCAGATAGGTGTCTCTTAGTACAAACATGGAAAAGTACAATTGCATATAATTTTTCAGCCATTCCAACAGTGTCTTTCGAGCTGGCAATATTATGATGAATAGTGAAGCTTTACCACAAAGTGTACAATAACTGCTCAGTGCTGTCTACTCAATCTGTATATTTTACATTACTTACTTTTTATGGCTTTGTCTTTGGACTGCTATTTAGTAACCTTCTAGCTTCTATTTTAAGTGTATGAGGACATGTTTTTTTTAACTACAGGGAAAGGTCTATGGTCATTAATAATAAGGCACAGATTTGGAGCGCACACAATAAATGTCT
>NC_055959.1:10931932-11036932 GCF_018492685.1 Alosa sapidissima | reverse complement strand
CCAGAGAATTCCAACTGAGCAGTGTTGCATTCAACACGATTTCCATGTGCTTCCAATCAGCTGTCTCTAAATGTCAAGTGACTCCATGAATAAGTTCTTTTGAAGAGTCCAGCAACACGATTGTAAGACAGTTTTGCTTATTTTCACAGCACATGCATGGTGTATGGGCCCATGGTTTTGACATGACTCTGCTGTCATTGATTTGACCTTTCCTTGCTTGAGGTGGGATGTAGAGGAGAGGGGTCATTAACCCATAGTTAATCTCCATGCTTTAATTTGAATTTAAATCAATGCTGTGTAGGTCCCAGTAGGGTCAGATTCCCATCAGAGACCTTTCTCCTCTGCAGCCCCCTCATTCACCCTCACACGCCTGTTCCCATCAAAGCTTTTGTAAGTGTGTGTGTGTGTACGTATATTTGTATGAATGTGTGTATCTGTGTGTGTGTGTGTGTGTGTGTGTCTGTGTATGTGTGTGTGTGTGTGTGTGTGTGTGCATGTGTGTGTGTGTGTGTGTGTGTGTGTGTGTGTGTGTGTGTGTGTGTGTGTGTGTGAGAGAGAATGTACTATGTGTGTGTGTGAGAATGTACTATGTGTGTGTGTCTGCTTCGATGAGTCCTCTGTAGAGGTTAATGAGTGCATAGATGGAGCTGGAGTGGGTCACTCAGTTCTCCTGCTGCTCAGCTACTAAACTGCTTTGCCAGCTAAGCCAAGGTCATGGATAGAAGCACTGAAATGGCTAAATGACCACGTAAAGTTAAATCCTTTTGAAACTGAATCAAAATGTTGTGGCACATGCGATTTGTGTGTAGATGTGTAAGACCTCATACTAACAGTTATCTTTGTTTTCTCTGAAAGCATTTGTAAGCTACACAGCAGTCACATTTTTCAAGCTACTCTTGTACTAATTCTAAAAATAAGTGTTTCTAAAAATGTGCATATTCCATTTTAGATAATCACTACACAAACAGCTGAAGCCTGGAGGAACTATTAAAGCGTTGCAGTTGCAGTGATATTCTGACCATGACAGAGGAGATACATTAGCAGTGGGAGCCATAGAAGGAGAATTGTTGTATTTGGTCATTTTCAGAAATGTTCTAGTGATTTCTATCTGTTCATTTCACTTCACTTATTGCCTTTCCCATGTGAAGTTTGTGCACATTCTTTTTTCTTCCCAACACACACCATTAGTTACAGACACCAATCATCACCTCTCTCTTTCTCTCTCTCTCTCTCTCTCTCTTGCTCTCTCTCTCAGTCCCTCTCCATCATCCAATGCTGTATTGTGTCACATAATGGGTTTCTGTGGGTGAGGAAAAGAACCAGTGTGATCTACATCTGAGCTCCCTCTGCTCTCGCAGACCAGATTTACCACCTGCACTGGCATAATACATTATCCACTACGCTGGTGTGTGTACATCTAGGAGAATGTGTGACTGTGTGTAGGTGTGTGTCTACTGTATGCATGTGTGTGTGTGCATGTCTTGGTGTATGTCTGTGTGTGTGTGTGTGTGTGTGTGTGTGTGTGTGTGTGTGTGTGTGTGTGTGTGTGTGTGTGTGTGTGTGTGTGTGTGTCTGTGTGTGTGTGTGTGTGTGTGTGTGTGTGTAAGCTCCTTGTGCTCAGTGGTGTGCCGGCCTGACAGGAGGTCGATTTCTCCCACACACACCATACGGAGATCTGCAGTCCCTGGAGGGAATCCAGGGTGCAGGAGTCACTCCTCAAAGTCTCTGCTGGCCGTCCCCTTCAAGCGCTGCCACAAACCAAAAACCCCTCTTCCCTCTCTGTTTAGTGTACAGATGCACTCAGTGCACCAGGGAGCGCAATGTGACTTTGTTTTTTATTTGTTTAACTTTCTGAGAATGTATTTCTTTCTATGGGGCTATTGGCTTTGCAACAGACATGTTGAATGCAATTAAACTCATACATTGTTAGTGGTTTTGTTTGTTGTAGGTGAAATCCGCAGTTCAGTTTTTTTTATCAAAGCAGGTGTTTGCTTTGCTGTAGACTGATGCTAGGAAAATGCTGTGGACCTAAACTGCACATCAAGACGACTTCACTTGTTCATTGTAATGTGTCCAGTTGTCGTAGAAACCTGCATTTGTTCCGACACTGTATTTTGTTCATTTTCCTTCTCCACAGCTGACCAGTTTGTATGCGCAACCTCATCCATTGCTGACATCGTCATCTTGGTGGACGGCTCCTGGAGCATCGGCAGACTCAACTTCCGTCTGGTCAGGAATTTCCTGGAGAGCTTAGTGACTGCTTTTGACGTGGACATCAACAAGACACGGATAGGTGGGCAGAGACAGACACCCATTGATCGGAAAAATGAAATGCAGTGCGGGCACAGAGCAAAGGCCCAACATTTTCACTCTCTCCTGAACTCTTCTTCAGTGCTCTCTCAGAGCTGACAGTTTGGAGGAGATGATGAGGGATTGTTCTTTGTTCATGTGTCTGTGCTCTAGGCTTGGCTCAGTACAGTGGAGATCCACGTATAGAGTGGCACCTCAACGCCTTCCCGACCAAAGACGCCGTGATGGACGCTGTGAAGAACCTACCCTACAAAGGAGGCAACACCCTCACAGGTACCCTGACACCTCAGATGATGCCTACAATCTGGAGAATACACGAGAACGCCTAGATCAAACCTGAAGTTGGTGATATTTCATGAATTAGTAGAGAAAACTCAAAAGAAAAGCGTTTTTTAATCATTGTTGCTATTTCCATGGCCTGATTTATCAGTGGCATTGCTCATAACAGTGGGGGCAGTAGCTTAAATGATGTCCTAACCGTGATCTGCTACAGCAGCCTAGCTAACTACAGCATGGTTCTAAGCCCTCTGCCTTTATCCCCAGGGGTTACAACTCATGGTTATAACATAGCATCACTGGGCTGAACACTGCTTGAGATGAAAGACTCAAGAGCCATATATAACCGATGTTTTTGAATTGCTGGGATGAGATTAAAGGAGGATTCAGTTTGTGATTGGAAGTAAATATTCCGAGCAGTGCTGTCATCATGGTTTGGCCTATTTAGCTCTGGATGAGAGGACGCCGTCTCTCCTGGGGTGGCCTGAACAGCAGAGTGCAGGTCAGGGACACAGTGGCCTGGCCTTTCATCAGGAGTCTGTATAGAGAGAGTGGACGACAGTGTGTGTTGTGCCCCTGTGCTATTTGCTCCAGAAAGGCACACAGAGATGGCCCCTGGTGTTAGATGACAGTAAATGTCTACAAGTAAATTACCGTAACTGTTGTCCAACTGAGTAGCACCGCAAAGCTAACATAAACCCTCAGACTTAACCCAAATCTTACATTGCCTGCTAATAATAAGTAGTTTGTATGTCTTTGTGTATCCCTATTTGAGTGCAGGGCAACAGAGGCTATAGCTTATTCTCTTTTAGCATCTAATTTTGATAATGTGCAGTGTGTGTAAGCTGACCTGTGTGTTTTCTGTCTGATGTATGGTGCAGCTGAAAGACAGGATGATTGGGGGAGCTGAAATTAATGAATGCCTCTCGTCTGTGTCATCTCATCCCCAGGCCTGGCCCTCACCTACGTCCAGGAACACAGCTTCAAACCAGAATCCGGAGCCAGAAGTGGCGTTCCCAAAATTGGCATCCTTATCACTGACGGCAAATCCCAGGATGATGTCATTCCTCCGGCCCAGAGCCTCCGGGATGAGGGCATTGAGCTCTTTGCCATCGGTATGAAAGGAGTCCATTATCACGGCCTGAAGCGTATCTGTGGCCCTTTGTGTTGTCCAGTGTGCCTGCTTCAAAAGGGCAGGCATTTTTCACACACTGGATAAACTCAGTCATTTACTGTGGAGAGGCATTATGTTCTCCTGCCCATCTGATCTTTAGCCTAAACTCAATCATATCATGTTGCAGTAAAAAAAACCTGAGGGTGCTGAAGAATTGGTAAATGCGTATCATCTAATTGTACTCAAGAGTTTTTGAGGTTCTTGGTTCAGGTTTTGTGTGTGTATTATTGGCCCTGTTACTGACTTATATGGAGTCAGAGAGATAGAGAGATAGAGAGAGAGAGAGAGAGAGAGAGAGGCATAGACGGTCACCAGAGGCTGAAGTCCACAGCAGTCTCAGATGGTCAGACAGAATCATATATACAAGACACACACCAACGGGCACACAGACTGATGGGCACACAGCTGACCTAAGCCTTTCATCCTCCTTGGCGGGAATATATATCACAGCTGACTGGTCAGCCCAGACAGACAGGGATTCAGTAGGAACAGCTCTGCTGCTAAAGCTACGGACACAGCAGAAGACTTGTTCTGGAGGTGTAGTTATATTCCTGTGAGTGCGGGAGTGTGTGTTTTGTGTATGTCTTCATATGTAAGAATGTGTGTGTGTGTGTGTGTGTGTGTGAGCATGAGCACTGACTTGCGTTTGCGTGCACAGGTGTGAAGAATGCTGATGAGAGCGAGCTGCAGTCCATCGCCTCTCCACCCATCGACACACACGTGTACAACGTGGCCGACTTCAACATCATGAGCTCCATAGTGGAGGGCCTCACCCGCATCGTGTGTGAGCGTGTCGAAGAACAGGACAAGGAGATCAAACGTAAGACACACACACACACACACACACACACACACACACACACACACACACACACACACACACACACACAGCACGGTCTGAGAGGAAAGCGTAGCCACAGCTGTCAAAATAAGTACAGAGCACAGAGCAGCCAGACAGCTGAGTAAAGCTTGTTTTTAGAAAAGGGAGAACAAGAACATCTGAATTGGCAACACACCTCAGTCAGTTGTACCTTTGAGCCAACATAATAATAGCATATCGTAAAGGGCATATAGGTTCCTGTGAAGCTGTGTTTACTGTAGCACGGGGCTGTTGTTACAGTATTTTCGTATGGGTTGTTGATGTTTTATGTATGGCTTTGTGGTGTATGTTAATTGCCCTCCTGCCTGTGGTGCGGTCCCATGGTGTTCTTTTCTTAGTCCAATGCTGTCTGTGTGTGTGTGTGTGTGTGTGTGTGTGTGTGTGTGTGTGTGTGTGTGTGTGTGTTTGTAGGGGACTATGTGCCCCCAGAGCCGCAGGGTCCTCCCCAGCGCCTGGTCACCTCTGAGGTGGGCCCGCGCAGCTTCCGCGTGTCCTGGTCCCCAGCTCCGGGCAGCGTGCAGAAGTACCGCGTGGTCTACCACGCAACCAGCAGCCCAGCCAACGTAGAGGAGGTGAGCGGTGCGCCGCCACCATAAAAATGACCCAGTGACACACACACACACACACACACACACACACACACACACACAAACATGTTTTGTGGTAGATGATAGTCACTTCATTTTTTATCCAGCTGTTGACATTCATCTATTCCACTGGATTGTGCATATCAGCATTATACAGTGTTTTACATAGATCAACATCAGATTGTGTTTGTTGGCGTAGTGTGTGTGTGTGTGTGTGTGTGTGTGTGGTGGGGGATTCTATGAGTGTGCTGTCTGTGGTTCCATCACCCTCAGTGGTGTGAACACTTCACAGTGTGGGACTGAGCTCACATTCTCCAGATATGTGGGAGTATCCAGCAGCCTTTCCCAGCCCTTTAGGAATCCTGTCATAATTAGCATTCTTCAGTGGCGTGACACTTTCACTCAAGCCCACTTCATCTGGATCCCCTCCAAGAGTTTTCTCTCACTCTTTTCTATTCCTCCCTTCCCTTGTCGTCCGTGTTTTTTTTTTCTTATTCTCTTCTTTCCACTGCTGAGAGAGCATCTCCGCTCTGATGGGGGAAAGGCCTGCGCGTGTGTGTGTGTGTGTGTGTGGAGAGTGGTGATCATGCACTGATGATGTTTTTGTTTGTTTTTCGCAAGACTGTTGTGGATGGCAGCGAAAGTTCTGTGCTGCTGACCAACCTTCACGCTCTGACGGAGTACGCTATCGCTGTGTTCGCCGTCTACGCCAGCGCTAGCAGCGAGGCCCTCCGAGGCAGCCAGACCACCCGTAAGACTCACCACTCTCACATTCGCTCCTCTCTGCCTAATGGCTCCCTGTGGAAGTAGAGTATCAGCCCCAAAGGAGGATGATCCAGAACATTCCTTGAAATTGTATGAAATTACCAAACCAGTTACTTGTTCGGCTTGGCAATATTAAGTGATACCACATGAGGATCACGTTTGACAAAAGTAATTGATTAAAGTAAATAATAGTGCACAATGTCAGGATAAGTGTGGTAAGAAACAAAAGTAATCCAAGTCTGTGTGAATGCAGTGTAGTGTAGAAAACAAAGCAAACGTGCAATGTGGTCTAAGTGGAGAGGAGGAACATTGCACAGCCGATAGGTAGCCCTTTAGCCGCCAGGTAGCCCTTTAGTCGATAGGTAGCCCTTTAGCTGATAGGTAGCCCTTTAGTCACCAGGTAGCCCTTTAGTCGATAGGTAGCCCTTTAGCTGATAGGTAGCCCTTTAGCCAATAGGTAGCCCTTTAGTCGATAGGTAGCACTTTAGCCGCCAGGTAGCCCTTTAGTCACCAGGTAGCCCTTTAGCCAATAGGTAGCCCTTTACTGTAATCACCAGGTAGCCCTTTAGTCACCAGGTAGCCCTTTAGTCACCAGGTAGCCCTTTAGCCACCAGGTAGCCCTTTAGCCGCTAGGTAGCCCTTTTATGGGCACAATCAGGGTAGATGAGGCACACCTGCCCGCTAGGCTACACCCCTGCAATGCAGATAGGAGAGGGAAAAACAGACAGGCACAGGCAGGGTCTTAACATATGGAAGTCAAAATGACTGAGTGTGTGTGTGTGTGTGTGTGTGTGTGTGTGTGTGTGTGTGTGTGTAGTGTGTGCATGCACATCTTTGTATATCTATCTGTGTGTGCGTGTGTGTTTGTGTGTGTGTGTGTCGTGTGTGTGCGTGCACATCTTTGTACATGTATCTGTGTGTGTGTGTGTGTGTGTGTGTGTTTGCGCGCATGTGTGTGTTAATAATGTGCGTGCCTGTCTTACAGTGGCCTTACCCATGGTGGCCGAGATTGGTCTGGACGATATAACCCACAGCAGCATGCGTGTGCACTGGAGGAGCGTGGAAGGGGCCTCTGGCTACATGGTCCTGTACACGTCACCCACCCTGGAGGATGTGGATAAGACTGAGGTGAGACACAGAGCTCTCAACTAGCTACCAGCAGTGCGTCAACAGCAGCACAACCCCCTTTTGTGTGAAGTTCTCAAATAAACTATGAATGTTCATAATGGACAGTCGTGTATTCATAATTCCTTAACATGAGTGAAAGTGAAAGTGAATATTTTTACTATAACAGAGATTCATACAACCGTAACATGCAATACTCTTATTGCCTCTCAGAAGGCTTGTGTGGTAGCTGTATCTTCCAGCCAGTATTACTTTAAGCTCCCTGGGAGTCCTGTGAAATTCCTTATGATGTCCATCAGCCTCACTATCATGGGTCAGCAGCACAGTTGGGGCTACCATGCGTGTAGATCTTCTATCTCTCTTATGGGATTGACCACTGCCATTACAAATCAAATCCCTTAGGCTTCACAGGCAGATGAATGAAAGGCTATCCTGAAGGTTAAAGGCCTTTGCTCAGAACCATTTTTGTTCCTTTCGACTTGTTATTTTTTGTGGATGATATACCATAATGTATATTTGCTTTTACTTTGGTTTGTCTCTTGTCATTCATTAGTGGATTCATGGTATACATTTGTAACCTGTGTGTATATATGTGTGCATATATGTGTGTGTGTGTGTGTGTGTGTGTGTGTGTGTGTGTGTGTGTGTGTGTGTGTGTGTGTGTGTGTCTGTGAATGTAGATAAGAGTGCCAGAGTCAGTGACGGATATTCAGCTGACAGCCCTGAGTCCAGACACAGACTACATGGTGAATGTGTACGCCCTGTTCGGAGACGACACCAGCGACCCGAGGACCGGCCAAGAGACCACATGTGAGTGTGCTGCTCAGCTCTGCAGCTCCTGGCCCAGTGTAGCTCATGTTCCTCCCTCACCCTGACAGCTGAGGGGCAGGAACACGTCGGAACAAACTCCTCAAACTTTTACCGCAGACTGAAACAAGACATCAGCTCAATCCGCTCTGCCAGTAGTTCAATGGCCAGATTCACTCTTGCCTTTTAAAGAAATATGTTTATTGGAGAGGCTGGTGCTGTGCCACAGTTCTCTACGCATGAGAACTTTTTAGACTGAATTGGTACTTCATCTGTCTGTGCGACTGTGGTTGTCTGGATGGCACAGGGACTAGCTACCCATCTGATTCTCATTATTCACTTCCAGTGCCCCTATCGCCTCCTCGCAACCTGCGGATCTTTGACGTGAAGCACAGCTCCGCCAAGCTCAGCTGGGTTCCTGGAGCTAAAGACGCTCAGGGCTACCGTGTTGGATACGTTGTTACTGGAGGAATCCAAACAAATGAGGTGAGGACTGATGTTGGGGAAGTGTCTGTCCAGAATCTTTCAGTAAGGTTTGCTTCTGTTGTCACCTCCTCTTTTCAACAAGAACTGTGTTACTGTATCATGAATTTATCATTGGCTGACTGATTTATTCTGCTTCAGCAAAAGTTTGAATTTCCTTGATTTTGCTTGATAGTGGTGATGATTTGTGCTTCGGTTGTGCTTGTGTTTTAGTTCAGGGCGAGGCTAGGGCTTGAGTCCACTTGTCCGTTCTCTCTCTGACCCGTGGTTCATGGTGTGTGTGTGTTGTTGTGTGTGTCGTTCTAGGTGGAGGCCGGACCGGTCACCTCCCTGGTGCTGAAGGACCTGGCTTCCCTGACAGAGTACACTGTTGCTGTCTTTGCCATCTACGACGCGGGCCAATCAGAAGCGCTGAGCGGGAGCTTTGTGACCTGTAAGACCTCTTCTTAAGAGTCGGCTACTTACGAGGCTCCTCTCTGACCTCTGACGCCTGTGAATTAGACCAGAGGTCCGAATTCATCATCCTAGCGCAGGTCACGAGGGACGTGAATGAAACATCACTCTCAGCATTGTCATTACCTGAGATAAATGATAGATCATGGCAGACTTCGATCCATTGTCTTTTGCGGGCAGTTTGCCACTGTCATTCTGGGGTGAGCTGATGAGTGCCCTGTGGTCTTGTCGACGGTGATGGGGTCAGGGCTGGACTGCGCTGGGCTGTGCTGTGCTGGGCATGGCTTGGCTTGGCTGGGCTGCCCTGTGCTGCTGTCTCAGCACAAATAGATGGGAGTTAGTTTTGTGGGGACACAGAGGCCTCATGACTTCTCCCGCACTCATTCGCTCCTCTCACTCACGGCTCGGCTCTGCTCGTCTCCGTGGCTCCGTGCCCGAGCTCTGTCCTCATCTGAACTCTCCCAAAGCCTGCTGCACCTACGGCGAGAGCTGGGGGAGAAGAAACGTTTAGATCCCTATCACACTTCATCAGGAGCCAGAAAATGTCAATCAGTTCTTTATTTCTTGGAGTACACAATAATCAAGAACATCTTGCTGTAATATGTAACATTCTAGATTATTTGATGTTTTCGTAAATCATTGTTGATGTTTTAGTAAATCATTATTACATGATTCATTATGCAGTTAATTGTGACAGCATGCAATGTGATATTATTTCTTTATAGATGCTGACTTTAGACTTTATGCTTCAAAGTCCCCAAGAACAAATAATGAATTTCCAAGAACATCAAGTTGTGTAGTTTCAGCATGTACTGTGAATTATAATAGTGGTCAACATTACCAAATGAAAGTCTACAGAGGCCCTCTGTTATCTTGATGTCTTATGCTCTGATGAATGACTTTAGTTAGCTGAGTGGGTCTGATGTGTCTCCTCCAGTGGAAGTGCCCGAGCCGCTGGACCCTGTGACCAGTGACGTGACCCCGGACAGCTTCCGCGTCAGCTGGACGCATCCCGCTCAGGACGTGCTGCTCTACAAACTCGCCTGGGTCCCACTCGACGGAGGAGACAGCATGGAGGTCAGTTAGAACAGCATTCCGAGCCGTGCGTGGTCCACTGCTCAGTGTTAAATAAGAGCATTGTGTGGGTCAGAGGTGTGCATTTTGTGCCATCAAGGGAAATTAATGTGTCAGTCTGTTCTGGCCTTGTCACTGCACACTTATGTGGCGCTCATATTGTATTAGAAGTGCAACAGGAAGCACTTTTCATCAAATAAAGTGCATTCATAATGGCTCTGGATGGGGTTTTGAATTACAAGGCAGAGCTATTAAAAAGTGTCCCTCATTATAAGTCCCAACAGCTGTGGTCATGTGCCGTTGTGATACGGTTCACGTAGAGGTGAAGATTTTAATTAAAGTGCTGACGAAGCAATACATCTCCTGATTGGACTAAATTACAGCACTGACTACACTGAGTAAGTTAATCTCAGTGCAGGGACCATCTGGACGCACCAATAGCGATGAGAGACATGTTCCATGACTCTGGGGGTTTTGTTGCAGTGATCCACTAAAAGCTGATGAGCTCATTCAGCTCTGAAGCTGACTTTGAATTTCATTAAAGGTAGGAAGCTGGAGTTAAAGACAATAGGTTCTTTCCTCCATCTGGGCCAAAGCGCACCCCTTTGTGGAGTCATATGAAAACAAGCTATAGTGTGTGCGATTTAGTGAGTTAAACATCTACAGTAGTTTCAACCCGACTGCTCGACAATTTACCTCAGTGTCGGTCAGTCAGCACCTCAAATCTCTGTCGTCGGCTTTCGCCTGTGGGGATTCCGGTGTCCCTGCTTGGTGTTGTATTTGGGACCCAGAGGAGGTGGCTGAGGGGTTAGGGTGGTGAGCGGGCAGCGAAGGTGGGAAGTGTTGCTCTCTCTCCCTGAGCCGTGTGTGACTCATGGTCCGGAGCCTGCCGAGGCGGCCCTGAGAACCTCTGCTCTTTAGAGATAGTGCTGCTGGTCGATAGGTTTGCTGAGAGCCAGCGGAGCAGAAAATCATAACTCGGATGAGAAGTGGACGCAGGAGAACGCTGGGCCGCTGCCGCCCTCCACACTCCCCCACACTCCCCCAACACACTCCTTTCATCTCCAATGCATCCTGCTGCATTATGGATGTGTTGGTGTGTTTGCCATAAAAGGCTGCATAAAGAGAAACAGTACCTTTTTAAGCCGTTCAGTCTTGGTATTCACCCATACCGTTCGAAATTAGAACGCCCTTCCATGAAGATATCAATTGAAAAGGTTTGCGGTTCTAACATTGTTGCCATTCTGGATTGTGAATTGTCTTTCTTTAAGTGGTTGAGTGTGATGTTCTTTTGTGCAGGTGGTTGTGCCTGGTGACAAGGACACGTATCTGCTAACGGGGCTGGAGCAGCGCACGGAGTACGAGGTGTTCCTCTCGGCCTCCTACAGCGACGAGGTGGAGAGCGAGGCGGTCTCTATCCTGGAAACCACAAGTGAGAGAAGCACTCTAATCTACTAGCGCAGAGACTAGAGAGATTTGTTTCATTACTCTTCACCACATTCTCAGCTTTAAATGGAAGTGAATGACAAGGTCCTCAGAAAGAAGTTGAATCAATTCATTTTGTCGTTTGTATTAAACAAATAAGTTTGATTAGACACCACAGATTAAAGCATCATGCCAAGGTTCATGCTGAAGACATAAACCCATCTATCTGTTCAGTTCCGTTAAATTACTGAAAGCCTCTCTGCTTTTTTCAGTCAGTATCTCGATATTTCCATTCATACTTTGTTTGTCTTTTCTCTCCATGTGTCTATTATCCAGTGGATAGGTCTACTGTTGCCACACCAACAGAAGGTAAGTCATTATGGCTGCCACTGGTCTAATGAACAGAATGGCTTGTTACCTATAAAAGCATGCACTTTCACTTCTGGCTTGTGTACTTGTTTACGGTTTATGTACATGGGTCACAACACACTTCTGTGAGAGCTTCATACTGTCAGCTGTGATAAAGCAAGTATTTGATTTTACATGTAGTCCTGTGAATGTATATTCTCTCTCTCTCTCTCTCTCTCTCTCTCTCTCTCTCTCTCTCTGTCTCTGTAGAGTATTTGTCTGTTGAAGGGCTAGTGTGAGAGGAAAGGTATTTCCTCCATCACATCTGTGTATCTGTTCCATCATGGACTTTGTTAAAGCACACTATTGTTTTCATTGGTCTGGTAGTCAGTCTGTTGAGAGGTAATCAGACCTTAACAAGCTGTTTTATGCCTTGTGACCAGAACATCCAGATGTTCATGACTAACGATATGGCATCAGATGCTCTGGTCTGCTCTTTGTTTTTTGGCCACCCTTTGCATATGGGTCACACGAATATGCCAGAAAGCCTTTCGTTCAACTCACCAGTATGACTAAGAATTGGCAAGCTTTTCGACTTTGGTCAAGCTGATGGCCATGATAGCACGTTTCAGTTTCCTGTGGTGTGTGTCCGGTGCCCAGTATTGTTCCAATGCCGTGTTGATTCCATCTCCCTTAGAGCCTCGTTTTGGTCTGAGTGAAATTGTTGTGGATGACGAGACAGCGTCCAGCCTGCGGGTGAGCTGGGAGACAGAGGACACGAATGTGGAGAAGTTCAAGGTGTCCTACAGGAGCCAGAGTGGAGATGTAGGAGAAGAGGTGGTGAGTGTGCTCACATCCCCTCAACCTGTTACCCGGCAACACTTCCACAACAGTCAGTGTACAACTGAGCTTGGACTAAGGTGTCAGTCAGCTATAGGAAGACAAGAAGAGAGTGCAGAGAACAACCTTTAGTTGTACTCTTAAGGTGCCATAGCTATATAAGCGAGACAGCCCACTGCTACACAAGATACTAATTGCTATACACTACATACCACATACTGCTTTAAAAGGAGTTTCTAAGCAAATTAGAGTTATAGCATAGTACATTCTGTTGATAAGTTTGTTTTCAAGTCAGGGGCATACAGCCAGTATTCAGGCATAGGTGCAATTGAATGTATTTATGGCTGTATGACTTCAGTTATCTTGTCATATGTCAGTCAACTGTCTTGATGATGTTTTGTGAGTCAGAGAACCACAGTGGACTCTTTCTTTGTGTAGTAGACTAATATTTACCCCATGAACCATTGTGGCACCAGGCAGAAAAAAAGGCATTTTCTCAGTGACTGACATTTAGCTTTGAGATTTTTGCTCTGACCCATCAAACCATTTCTCCCAGAGATTTCTCTGGCACTGGGCTCTGACTCCAGAGTCAAAAGGGAACTGCATTTATGTCACTGCCACCTTCAAGAGTCTCTTCCATATAAACATGTGTGTGTGTGTGTGTGTGTGTGTGTGTGTGTGTGTGTGTGTGTGTGTGTGTGTGTGTGTGTGTGTGTGTTCAAACGTCAAAGTCTTCGGGGACACATATTTGTGTTATCCCTCAGGAACACACACACATACCACCCTGAATCTTATGCTGCATGGAAACAGATGTGCTTTGTTGTAGCAGCACGTTTGAATTGGAAATCCAGTATTGTATCCATTCTGCTTTTATGTACACTCTGCTTTCTGTGAGGAAAATTCTGGATTGAGCTTGTCCTTGTGCTATGGAAGAATACGTAGAAGATTCACTGAATAATGCATGACATTTGTGTGTATGTACTGTAAATTACCTGATGTGCTGTGGAAGAGTCACCCACCTGGTGCTAGGCAGCAAACCCCCACCTCACTTTTTTAACACGAATGTCAGCGGCAGAATCAGACACTAATTCAAATGACATCACGCTGCATTATTGCATGTATTATTTGCAACAGTTGTGTGACTTTGACCACTGAGTATGTACACGCTTCTTGTTGAGGATAAGATCATATTCCAATAGCAATTAAATCATTCAAAAGTAGCTATGAAAGTGGCTACTGTACCTCATGAATACATGTGGTACTGAATGTAATCTCTCAGGTTAGGCGTGGGGACCAGAACGATCTGAAACTGATCCGAGGCCAATTTACAAGGCGAAAATGTGGAATTCTCCACTCTCAGCATAGTCGCTCAACATAGTCACTGCCTTAATGACAGCCACCCAAGCCGCTTTTCAGTCCCAGCAAGAATTCTTTTGGTGTGCAGCCCTGTAGCCGCCCGGGCACAGAGGAGCTGACAGCGACACCCCACCCCCTCTCCCCACCCACCACCCCCCGTTTTAATTTCCAGCCGCAGTCGCTGCGGGTCAGGCGGCAGGCTGATAAAACGAGATGGGCGCAGGAACAAAAGGCACGAAAGGCATTCCATTATCTTTTCAAGTAGCATTTAGGTCACAGCGACAGCACCTGCTGTAGAAAGCCACGCTCGAGCATCTGCCGCAGCAGAAGGAGGAGGAGGAGGACTAGGTGGGGAGTCGTGCGAGGACACGCTCCAAAGAGAGAGGAAGTTCCTCCTGCTCGCTAGCGGAGCTCAGCCCAGATTCATGGGAGAATTCAGCACCACAGGTCAGCCGGACAGCTCCAGTCCAACACTGCACCATCTCCTACTTAGGTGCAGTGTGCAGTGTAATGCTTAATATGATGTGATGAATACAAACTGTAGTGGGTTTTTTCCCATATTGGGAGTTGTTGGAGGTGGTTAGTTACAGAAGAGTGTCTCGTCTTTAAAATCTAGCTCCTCGTCTGCACTCAGCTATGTGCAAGAATCAGTCAGTCAGTCAGATCACACACACACACACACACACACACACCCGCACTCACACACACAAACATATACACACACATGCACACACGTACACACACAAACACACACACACACACACACACACACACATGCACACACGTACATGCACACCCACCCGCACATCACCCCCCCTCCCCCCCCCCCCCACACACACACACACACACACACACACATTATTCACATGAGTGTAATGTATTTCTGTTGTTCTATGGCAGATGCTGGTTCCAGGTTCCCAGAGGATTGTGACTCTGCAGCCTCTCCTCTCTGACACGGAGTACAGTGTGACCGTCATCCCTGTCTACACGGATGGAGAACACAGCAACTTCGCTCTCTCCTCCAGAGGAAAGACCTGTGAGAGCCACACACACACACACACACACACACACACACACACCCTCATCTCATTTACACTCACTGACCACTGGGACACACACTCACACACTCCGACACAGAACACCCACTCATGGAGCGCTGTGTCTATCTCACACATCCTCTGTCAAGTCGGTCTCACACACCTGCCCTGAGAAAGCCACCAGACTCTCTGTGTCAAACACTCCCCTCTCCCCTCACTCACACACTCACTCACACACACACTCACACTCCCTTTCACACTCACTCTCACTCTCCATTTGCAGCTTTCATCCACCTCAACCCATTTACACCAGTAAAAGGTTTTCCCATATTTATAGATGTGTTAGATAGATGTGTGTGTGTGTGTGTATGTGCGTGTGTGTGCGCGTGTGTGTGTGTGTGTGTGTGTGTGTGTGTGTGTGTGTGTGTGTGTGTGTGTGCCTGTGCAGTCTACTTTCATGATATTCATGAGCTGTTGGTTCAACCAGTGCGTGCCCTCAAGGTGTGCAATGGCTTGACATCCTGTGTGACCGTATCATGTGACTGACTGAGCGAGTGCCTGGCTTCCTGTCTGACCGCCCATACATTTTCCTGCCCTGTGCGCAGTGCCCCTGGCCGCCCCCAGCAACCTCAGAGTGTCAGAGGAGGGGTACGACCGCCTCCGCATCACCTGGGATCCGGCACCCTTCCCCACGGAAGGCTACAAGATCTTCTACCAGCCCAGCTCAGGTAAGAGCCCGGAACACGCCGCTGGGGCTGAAAGATTAAACAATGTTGTTTAAATCGAAATTGCAATTTCAAATTCAAAGTCAAAGACACATTTATTTGTATAGCACATTATCATACATAATCGTTTATCCAATGTGCTTTACACAGACAGAACAAACTAATAAAATGGAAATAGCCAACTAATGAAATGAGCAAATCGCGAAAGGCTGCAACTCCTTGCACAGCTTGTGATGATTATGATTTCTGCACATATTTTGGGTTTACCAGAAGTGGTGCACAAATAAGCGTGTAAAGATGGTATGAAAACCTATTGTCCTCCTGAGGCAACACAGCTAACATGTAGGAACTTGAAAAAGCACCACAGACAGCAGGACGATGACTGTACAGCAAAAAAAGCTAGCAGAGCTATTGCTGGCCTTGCCTCATAAGACAAGAGTAAGTCAAAGACTATTTCAGTCAAGAAGTGTATTATACTGAACATTGAAGTGGAGCATAACTTTCAAAAGATAAATTGCAGAAATGGTCTTTTAGATATTAGATTAGCTATTTTCCCTTAATCGTACAGGCCCTACACACCACTCAGTCAGATTGGGTTCCAACTCTGCCAAACTGTTACTGAATTCAAGGATTTTGAGTGAATAGCACACACAGAATGCCATGGATAGTATTTGGACATAAAGGAAATAAAATCTAAAGTTTTTTCTTTTTAATGTTTCTTGTTTGATAGATATATCTCTGTCTTTGCGACTACATACTCAACTCTGTACATGCAGTGTATGGATCATTAGGTGAGCATTTGTCTTGTGCATATCTTTATGGCCGGATGCTTTTCCTCAGCCCTCTCCTTCTCTGTGTGTGTCATGCAGACTCGGCAGCGCCCACTATGACGTCAGTGGGTGATGATGAGAACACTCGGTTGCTGTACAATCTCCAGACTGACACTGAGTACGCCATCAAGGTCGTCGCCACGTACGCCACTGGCCAGAGTGAGCCCTTGAAGGGCACCGGCAGGACATGTAAGACCCCCCTAGTCTTCCCTCCACACACCCCTGTGCTTACCAACGCAGGAGAACCCTCTCTCATCCATCCACCCCTCCATCCACCCCTCCACCCATCCATCTAACCATCCACCCATCCATTCATCCATCCATCTAACCATCCACCCATCCATTCATCCACCCATCCATTCATCCACCCACCCATCCATCCATCCATCCATCTAACCATCCACCCATCCATCCATCTAACCATTCATCCATATAGCCATCCATCCATCCATCTAACCATCCACCCATCCACCCATCCATCCATCTAACCATTCATCCATATAGCCATCCATCCATCCATCTATCCATCCATCCATTCATCCATCCATCCATCCACAAGACCTCTGACCCATGTCTCTTAAGAGCCTTACATGGCTCTTTATTTCAAGTTGCATTAACAAGACATTTAGGTGATAACTGACACTATAAAAAGTATCTAATAAAGGGTGACATTGGGGCAGAAAATACAGTTTCATTTAGGGGACAGGAGAGGAGGGTTCCCAGAATGAAAGGCTAAGGTGTTTTAACAGCCTACTCTACACCAGCCATTAAACTCACATTTCAGTGCACTTCCTATCAGTACCATCAGCCAACTGTTAATAGGAACAGAGTTTGTGTTTGCTATTTTGTTGGATGGGTGGTTTTATTCAGTAAATCCACCTTCCGGCAATGTTTCAAAAGATTAGGAGTTTTCAGCCAACACAGTATTGTCTGTGTGAGCCAATTGTAGGACTGGAGCAGTTGGTTGGAATAACACATTATTGAGTGTGAATTTGTCTGTTGGCACATAAATAGCACATCTGAGTGTTACCTGTATACAATAATAACCTGTGTAATTATGGTCAAGAGCTGACACCATGAGATGAGATGAGATGAGATGGATGGAGCCTGTAAATGTAGATAGGCATAGACTGCTGCACAAAAATATACCTTTGGTTCACATTTGACTGGATTGGCCTTATCAAAATACAGCAAGTAAATTGGTTTCCTGTGGGGGCTCACAGCCATATATCAAGATGCAAGGTTTGCCACCCACATACAAGCAAGCCACAATCTGCCTGATGAATAAAAGTACATCACTATCTGTGTCTGCAAAAAAAGTCGTGGCATTTTAAAAAGTGTATAGCCAGCAGTATGATAATGTACAAAAGAGTTTATACCTTTGATGTGCTCGATTGGGGGGAGGTAGATTGAAGTTTATTGATGCCTTGGAGAGGAGAAGGAGAGTGTGCGTGACCTTCTGGTCAGGCCGCGTGAGAGAGCTGGGAGAGCAGAAACTCGGTACAGTGTTTTGCTCCGTGGGCTTTCGTTCCGCTCCACACTCGAGCCGGCTCTGTGCTCCAGCGTTGCTCTCGCTCAGCGGAATGCCGGGAAAATATGTCGCGGTCCCGCTCCAAATTAAGGATTCTGGGAAGCATCTTTGACAGTACTTGCTTCAATTCATCTGGCCTAGTAATATCTCTTTTCTATAATGAAATTTGCCGGATGACATAAGCATAGGGAGCAAGCTAAGTGCTATTCCGAATTTCATTTAGAATGTTCAGAAGTAAATGTGTTTGAATGTTTTTCTGATACAGTTGTCTATAACACTGTAACAAAGGCAATGAGAGTAAGTGCCATTGGCTTCTCAGCTCAGTGACATAATGCAAGCAGGGGCAGGCAGACCTCCTCAGCTGACGGAATGAAATGACTTCTCGAAATGGTTACTACCACTGTCTCTGTCCAGAATCCTTAAGAGGAATACATTAATGCCACAAGGAACACACAAAATGTGAATATTTATTCAGGGTTATAGATAGATAGATAGATAGATAGATAGATAGATAGATAGATAGATAGATACTTTATTAATCCCCAGGGGAAATTCAAGGTCTCAGTAGCATACAGACAACACACACACATTCACTAATAGCAGAAAAAGTAATTAAAGTATATAATATAAAAACACAACTAAGCAATAAGGACAGTAGAAGATAAATAATATACTAAATATACTAAAATACAAATTATACTAACTAACACTTAATCTAAATTAATTCTACTATTCTACTATTCTAATTAAACAGTATCCACATAGTGGTGATTAATCAATCAAGAGGCGCTTGCAATGACTGAGGCATGGACTGAGCCTGTGATTCTCTGTGCATAGTGAGGTAAGGTAAGGTCCTCTGTGTGAGTGAGTGTCATGGTGATAGTGGTCATGGTGATAGTGCAAATGAGTAAGTCCAACAGTGCAACAGTGCAAGAATAGAGTCTATATATCTATATATCTATATATATAACTATTTTAAGAAAAGGTATAAGTGTGGCCACAGTTCGGCTATGGCATGGAGGGAGGGGTTATGCATATGTGCTAATGTGCTAATATAGCACGCAAACAGTGAGGCAGAAAGACAGTGGTAAAAAGTGGCTATAGTGGACAGACAGTATCCAAACATGGAGGGGGTGAAGAGGCAGACAGACTATGCAGAGAAGTCTCTCTCTCCTCTTCCCTTAAGTGAAGCATTGAACAGTTCAATGGCCCTGGGGACAAATGACTTCCTCAGTCTGTCTGTTGTGCAAGGCAGTGAGCGAAGTCTCCAGCTGATCAGGCTCTTCTGCTTAACAATAGTGCTGTGGAGTGGATGACACTCATTGTCCAAGATGTTGATCAGTTTTTTCAGGGTCCTTTTGTCAGATATTGAAGTGATGCACTCCAGTTCAGCTCCCACTACAGAGCCAGCTTTCCTTACCAGCCTGTCAATTCGCCCCGCATCCTTCTTCTTTGTGCTTCCTCCCCAGCATACCACTGCATAGAAGAGGACGCTGGCAACAACAGACTGGTAGAACATCCTGAGGAGCTTGCTGCACACATTGAAGGACTGCAGCCTCCTCAGGAAGTACAGCCTGCTCTGCCCTTTCTTGTAGAGTGCGTCAGTGTTGGCTGACCAGTCCAGTTTATTGTCCAGGTGGAGACCCAGATACTTGTAGGTGCTTACCACCTCCACATTGACCCCATCAATGGGGACTGGTAGCAGAGTGGGCTTAGACCTGCGAAAATCCACCACCATCTCCTTGGTCTTTGAAGTGTTGAGTTGAAGATGATTGAGTTTGCACCATTGCACAAAGTCCTCCACCAGGCTCCTGTACTCCTCCTCCTGCCCGTTCCTGATACACCCCACAATTGCAGTATCGTCAGAAAACTTCTGCATGTGGCATGACTCTGTGTTGTAGCAGGAGTCAGATGTGTACAGGGTGAACAGGACTGGAGAGAGCACAGTTCCCTGTGGCGCTCCGGTGCTGCTGATCACAGTGTCAGAGAGACAGTTCTTCAGTCTGACGAACTGTGGTCGCTCGGTCAGGTAATCTGTAATCCAGGTTACCAGGTGAGCGTCCACACCCATCTGCAAGAGCTTGTCTCCCAGTCTGAGGGGTTGGATGGTGTTAAAAGCACTTGAGAAATCAAAGAACATGATTCTCACAGCACTTTTCCCCTTGTCTAGGTGGGAATGTGTCCTGTGTAGAAGATAAGTGATGGCATCGTCCACGCCCACTTTCTACTGGTATGCAAACTGTAACGGGTCTAGTGCATGGCGTACCTGGGGTCTGAGCATACCTAAGACCAGTCACTCCATTGTTTTCATCACATGTGATGTAAGAGCGACAGGTCTGTAGTCATTAAGCGCACTAGGGTGTGGCTTCTTAGGGACAGGGGTGAGACATGATGTCTTCCACAGTGTTGGGACTTGTCCAAGGCGTAGGCTCAAATTGAAGATGTGCTTCAGTGGCTCCCCCAGTTCAGCAGCACAGGCCTTGAGTAGCCTTGGACACAGTCTGTCAGGCCCCGCTGCTTTATTGATGCACAGTGTCTTTAGTTGGGCTCTCACTTGATCTGTTGTGATGATGGGGGGTGTAAGGGGAGGGGAGGGGGAGGGGTGCATCTGGGATCTGTGTGTCTGATGGCTGTTGACTATGCATCACTGAAGGCTCAATGATAGCATTTTATCAAGATAGTGCAGTATGCAATTACAAGCGTATTGCTTAAATAATAAATATGAATGAAGTGGTTAATAAAAGGATTCAGATAATCGTAAAACTGTCATTATTTCACATTACTTCTACCTAGTAGCTCCTACTTTTTCTTCAGAGTAGATCAAAGGCTTATATACGGTAACTCCAGTCTATAGAGCGGTGAGCTGAACTGTACCTGTTATAGATCAGGAGTCAAAGTGTCAGTTTGAGTGTGATAGCAGGAGCTCTCTCGGAGACAGGTGTTACCTGACGCCACCGCGCTCCTCACCTCACCTGGTGGACACCTCACCTCTCTCTGGCCTCTTCTGCGTCTCTCCGCGCCTCGTCCTAATGCACAATTTATGATGCGATCTGCATACATCACCAGCGAGGCGTCGCAGTATGGCATGCGTTTCCAGCCCAGCGCTGGCTTTTGAATTATTAATCACACAATGGTCACTCTCTCTCTCACTGCTCTTTTTCTGCTGTCGACCGACAGAGCCAGAAGTTTGCCATGCATGAATGCGGTTCATTAAAACACCTTACGTGGAGTTGCTACATGCATTATTTACTCCCTGTAGATCCAGTACATGGGGCCATATGCTCAGAGAAGGAGCTTGGTGCTCATGCAAACCCTGTCTACACTTCCATCAAAATATTCATGAAGGGTGCATTGATGTGATAGGCGTGTTCGCTCCAGTGAGACTTGAGTTTCTCCCCCCGTGTTGGGTTGCATATGTGTGGGTTCTTGAAGATTGTTTGGCCCCGAGGAGTTCCTGTGGACTCTCGAAAGCAAAACGGCACCACTGGTTCTCCACCGCTAATGTGAACCATGTGCTCCGGCTCGATACTGTGTCACTGACGATCACACTAATCGGAAAGGACGTCTGTTGTGTTTTTTTTTTCTCCATGGCATTTGGGCTTGGGTTTGTACACACGACATTAGTACGGTTTGTGCGTTTCCAGCTCCAGCTTGCCTGCAGGCCTGAGTCTCTGGGCCCTGCTCCCGCAGTGCGTCCTGACCAGAATGCTTTCAGTGGAGCGCCAGACGTTGGTGTGAGCTTGGTATCCGTCCTCACCTTACTGAGTATAAGTATATATAAGTATATATACTCTTTTGATCCCATGAGGGAAATTTGGTCTCTGCATTTATCCCAATCCGTGAATTAGTGAAACACACTCAGCACACAGTGAACACACAGTGAGGTGAAGCACACACTAATCCCGGCGCAGTGAGCTGCCTGCTACAACAGCGGCGCTCGGGGAGCAGTGAGGGCTTAGGTGCCTTGCTCAAGGGACCTTCAGCCGTGGATTAAAAGCAAGAAAGAAAAGATTTTTGGAGTGCGACCATTCTGTGAAAAAACAAAAAAAAAAAAAACAAAGGACTTCTGCAGATCTTGTGCGTTGGAGAGGTTGAACTCAAAGACTCCTGTTCACTATTTTGCTTACAAATGTTTTTATAACTTATCTGTCTGAGTTCCAGCGGTAATTTGGAAATGAGAAATGAAATGAAAGTTAGTCAGTACAGCTGGTAAAAATGTTCACATGTGTTGTCTCTTTGGTCCTAATTCTCATACATCTCGCTCTTTTTTTGTCTCCCTAGTGCGTCTGGCTGTGAGGAGCCTGAGCACGTACCAAGTGCGCAGCTCCAGCATGTGTGTCCAGTGGCAGCCCCTTGCCCAGGCCTCCCTCTACAGAGTCTCCATCGAGTCGCCACTCAGTGAGTCCCACTATCGCCTGTATATTACTAACTTTACACATAAGTTTGATAGATAAGATAAAGTCCCACATTATATGTGCTACTGTACTTTTAAGATATCACATGTACCACGGCTTGGGTGTAATGCTTTTTAATGCATTTCTGATTACGTCATTATCAGCCAGGAGGTCTTGTCACCATCTCAGAGTTGTGCAATGTGAGCTTTTTGCTGACATTTTGTTCTGCCCATGTTGCAAGGCACAGGAGACATTATGCAGTTATTGCTCCACTCATCTGGGCTCTCTCCCCTTATCTGAAAAATCCCCACCCAAACCCACACCCCCTCAGTCTCCTCCGTACGGGTGTGCTCAGGCACGGTGCCGTGAGCGCTGGACCGAGGGCTGTGCAGCTGTGATATTAGAAGCAGATCCTTTCCCAGCCCGTGTGCCAGTGCTCAGCCGGCTGCTGCCCGGATTGTTCTGGCTTGGAGGGAGCCGAGCTGGCCGGGCACTGCTGACGAGGAGCCCAGAGAAGACCTCGTGTTACCTGCTCGTCTTCCATAGTTTACGCAGGAGACGGAAAGTCCTGTAGCCCCCCGAAACAACACAAATCATCCGCCAGGATCTTTCCAGGATTTGGACTCACATTTTGTCTCCAAAACCCAAATACTCACCCGCAGAATAGATGGTTCATTGAAAATGTTGAATAAATTGAGAAACAGGATATTTCTGCAATACGGTTCTAAATGGACATCGAAAAAGTATTACGGGATTACATGGCTTGCATGAAAAAGGCAACTTGTGTCGTGGCTCGCTCATGTCAGCTGTTGTGTCGCTGGAAGACTTTGCTTGTGAAAGTTTGATGAGCTTGGACTGCAGCTGCTGAAATGGGAAGGCTGACATCCCCTCTGCAAAACCCTGAATAAACAAATGTCATATTTATCATTTGAATCAGTCAATCCTGAAGCTTGTCCAGGATATTTTTGGTCGTTCCCATTAAGCGATTGAGATTTTCTGGGGTCAATTTTTACTGTCCTACTCACATGGAAGTGTGCAAAATGATCACTCATAATAAATCTATTTTTATGAAGTGCCTGGGAGTTTATATCCACTGTTTGGACTTAGGTTGACTGAAGAACGCAGTTTGAAAAGGAAACGGGAAACTTGATGGTGAACATTTCAGTTTGGTTATCCTATTGCTTCTGAATTCCAGCCATAATGCAAATCACTCATTTCCCTTCATTTGTACAGATAGTAAATCACTAGCAAAACAAGTGCAGAGAGGGGATATTCTGGACCTCTTTGGTGGAGGAGAGGAGCAGGTTTTACACTTTGCACAAGTGTAGAATACGAGAATTGAAACTACAGTCACACAAGCTCCCATTCAACTCTCATTCCAAAGATGCAACAGAAGGACTGGGGAATCCATCCCTCCTCACAGACAGTCACCCGAGTGACCCGCGACTGACCCTCGACACAAGTGCTGCCACCATTCATCGGTTCCACAGATGACTCATTGCAGGCCACTCGTTGCATCAATAATTGCATGAGTGTAGGTGAAGAATGACGGCTATTAGCCCTTCATGTCCAGTAACCTGGAACCTCTCTACAGTAACTGTTCACTGAGAACCTCCATGCAAACCACATGCTCTTTTCATCTGAGCTCAGAGCACAAGATGACTAGTAAAACACGTGAAATATGAACAGATATGTACAGTATTTTTACTATATCATATGCACAGTATCTGAATATGAGTATGTATCAGTATTTGTGTCCTCCTACGTCTCATAAGGATAAGTGTTAGCTGCCATGTCTACGTTTAGCATGACAGTATTGTATTTTAGCTGCTGTGATGCTGTAACATGTCAGTATTGTAGCTGCTGTGATGCTGTAACGTGTCAGTATTGTATTTTAGCTGCTGTGATGCTGTAACGTGTCAGTATTGCATTGTAGTGGCTGTGATGCTGTGACATGTCAGTATTGTAGCTGCTGTGATGCTGTAACATGTCAGTATTTTAGCTGCTGTGATGCTGTAACATGTCAGTATTGTATTGTAGCTGATGTGATGCTGTAACATGTCAGTATTGTAGCTGCTGTGATTCTGTAACATGTCAGTAGTTTAGCTGCTGTGATGGAATGTTCCTGACTCCCCTCTCCCTCCTGGTCTTGCAGATGGGCACCGGCAGGAGGAGAGCGTGGCGGGGAGCGCCTCGCGACACTGCTTCCACGACCTCCTCCCCAACACCCAGTACCAGATCAGCCACTACAGCCAGCTGCAGGGCATGGAGGGGCCTGCGGTCACCACCACTGACACCACACGTACGTATGCAAGCGCCCCCCTCTCCCCTCCTCAAGCTCAGCAAGCAGCCTCGCTTCCCCTCCCCAACCACTGGAATAATCCAAAGCCCCTAAATCTCTTTAGCATACATGATTTGGGGATAATTTATGCACATTTCTGGGATTTTGCTCCTGAATTGATCGTAGTAAATCCCTGGAGTTTTCAGGCAGCATCTTTTAATCCCCCCTGCATGTACTGTATGCGTGTGAGAGATATCGCTATGGTTGTCTGATTAGATTTATTTCTTTATTTATTCGACAGTTCCTGCTCCCACACAGCCTCCAACCACACCTCCCACGACCACCCCACCACCCACCCTCCCTCCAGCCAAAGAAGGTGAGAGAGCCAGGGCAGAGGGAGCGGAGCAGAGAGCCTCTGGCCGCCTCTCCCACAGGGCTGGGTCAGCTGGTGCGCAGGGCTGGGCGAAGCGTGCCCTTTTCCAAAAGCAGATCTCTGCTGACAGCTGACCTTTCTCAGGGTGCAGAACTCCATATATAAATGGTGTAAAAGCACTCTTTACAGACAGATTGTCTGTAAAGATTGTTTTTGAACAGAACAACACAATTCAACACAGATTGTTGTTGAACAAAGCACAGTGTCAAACATATGAGCTAAAATCCTCTAGTAGTAGTAGTTTCTTAAATCAGTATCTCATGAGTTCATGCAGTATGTATGATGATACCCCCAGAGATGATTAGCCACAACATGATACTTTATCTCTTGCCAGTACCAGTTTCAACAGAAGAATGAACTATGGAAATTATAGTGATATAATCATGGTAGAGTGATTCAGAAAATGATTCAGAAAAGTAGTCCCATTTTAAATGTTTCTTTTTATTCATAAACAGCATTTGACAGTGTGGGAACACAGCTAGGATCTGCGAATAATTAGTCACAATTGATATGTAAACAAATCAAATGATCTCACTATCTCCTCTTTCTGGGAGACTGGGAACACATTCGGTATCACATGTATCCAAACCGTTCACCGAGCCTGAGAAATTCAACTCACACATCCAACTTGCCCCTAATTTAAAGCAGTGCACCAGTGTTTGTTTACTCAGAGCGCGCGAGCCGTCATTAAGATTGTTTTAGATTCTCCTCCTGGAGGCAGATTGGGCTTTGTGCTGGAGCACCTGTTTGAGAGGGATAGAAACACGGAGCCTTAATGAAGGGCTCGCTGCTGTGCTGTGTGTGTGTGTGTGTGTGTGTGTGTGTGTGTGTGTGTGGCTGTGGGTGACAGCAGTAGCAGGAGAACTAGTGAGAGAGTTTGTCATTAATCAGCACCTGTCTGTGTGAAAGCAGTGAGACAGGGAGAATAATGACTGTCTGTCTCTCTCTCTCCCACTCCATCACCACTCCATCGCCACCCCAGTTTGTAAAGCTGCCAAAGCAGACCTTGTCTTCCTGGTGGATGGCTCGTGGAGTATCGGTGATGACAACTTCCAGAAGATCATCCGTTTCCTCTACAGCACAGTCGGATCTCTGGATGTGATTGGTTTAGAAGGAACACAGGTAAAAAATAATAATATTGTGCTGCCACCTCATATCTTCTTTTCAGTATTCTACACCACATCGTATTGTTTAAATGGGAACTTGATTGTTTTTAAAAACACTTTTTTCCCCACAATGTTTTCCCCACGAACAATGTTTATTTTTGCCTTCATCGTCATCTTCATCTTTTGAAAATGTTTGCTTAAAGCGATGGTTCGGAGTAATTTCTAGGGTCCTTTGCACCATGACCCCGAGCCAAACACCCTCCCAGAACCTGTTTTCCCTTGGTCGAACCCTGGTCGAGTAGCGCTGTCAGAAACTAATGACGTTCTGCAGTTGTAATGGAACCAACTTTTATCTCGTAAATTACCCCACTAATAATGCCCTGAATGGTACGAAACTTCTACAGTAGTACAACTATGACCTTTAGTCCAATAACGAGGCATTAGAAAGTTTGTAAGTGCACCAGGAGTTTTAAGGAGTTTATTTAAATAACACTTGCCTCTGCATCTGCTTCTATACCACTGCGTCGACGTTTTTTCCGTGATTTGGGAAAAGCCTGTAAAAGTCCTGGCAGGAAGCATGCATAAGGATGTAGATCCAGGAATGCACTAATATTTTGTTCGTTGTCCAGTTTGCAACAATTATTAGTTAACACTAAGTTGTAAACACTTCGGAAAAAAATATTAAAAACTGGATATACCAAAAAAACGTTGATGTAATCGCTTCCTGCCAGGACTTTTACGGGCTTTTCCCAAATCACGGAAGAAACGTCGAAAGCAGATATGTAGGTTACCTCTCTCAATTTCTTCTCTTGAAGAAAAATTATATAAAGATATTTCCAATACCATGAAACACTTGGACCATGGTTGAAGCAGCTACATTGTAAAGGCTATTCTCACATAGAGAGAAGAAGCTTGTGATAGTCAAGGATGCACTCCTGCAATACAAACTACTTAACCCAGTCCCAAGACAAACCATTAAACACAAAAAAACACCCCGTCTAGACATGCTGAGAAGGGCTCATAGATCATCATCAAGTCTTCCCTTCAAACTGGCTGGGACACTCTGAAGGGGTAGCTCTCGGATGAAGAAAGCCGCGTGTCCAGATCTATTAATTAGATGAGACTAAGGCAAGATGGACCTCCGCCACGTAGCCATTGCTTAGTTAGTACAAAGAGACATGGTAACTCAGACAGACAACTCCAAATGAATAGGCATGGAGGCCCAGAGTGGACCAGCGGCCTCCTGGGAGAGGGATGAAGGAGGCAGAGCAGCAGAGAGCTGGAGGAGCAGCCGTCTCTCAGGGAGAGACGCATTTACCCTGGGGGTTGCCAGGAATGGAAGAACAAACCATAAAGAGTGATGAAAACTCACTATTTTCTCGCTCTCACTCTCTTCCTCTATCTGTCATTCTTATTTTTCTCTTCCTTCCTCTCTCTCGCTCTCTCTCTGTCTCTCTTTCTCTCACGGTCGCTCTCTGTGATAGGTTGCCATCGCGCAGTTCAGTGACGATGCCAGAACTGAATTCAAGCTCAACTCCCACAGTGATAAACAGTCTTTGCTGGACGCCATTCAGCGTATCTCCTATAAGGGAGGAAACACAAAAACAGGTAGGTGCTGTTCCACTAGACCCCTCTTCTCTTCCACCACGGGGGATGTCCAGAGAGGGTCAGTGGGAGCAGGTCTGTCTGCTCCGACAAAACAACTGAACCTCAGAGGGCAGCCTCCTGTGCCCTGAGCCTGTGCCGAAACCTGTGCCGAATATATAAGCAGTTTAGCCATTACTCAAGCCATTACTCAAGAATTGTTTGTGTTTGGCTGTTCTTATGCAATAAAAAAAAAATAGAATGGCTCTTGACCACAGCTCCCCCTCACAAAAACAAAACAAAACAAAACAAAAACAGAAACAGAGACACCCATGGCAGAGACCCCCCTCCTCCCTTTAGGATTATTGCTGGCAGCCACCCCTTGCTGTGTTTCTGTTGGCAACAGATTGACATGCAGCCCTGCTTTTGTACATACACTTTAATCCCCCTGCTTGACATGCCTTTGATGGGGGCATTCCACATGTCTGTTAATACACATACAGTAATTCACATACACATACACATATGCAGACACACACACACACACATATGCAGACACACACACACACACACACACACACACACACACACACACACACACACACACACATACTCAAAGGCACCTTACGCCTGTGTGTGTGTGCACACCCTTCTTTACACAAACAGCACATGCACCTTAATCCTCCTCCTTGACAGGTGGAGCATTCTACATGTCTGTAAATGCACACACACACCTGCCTGTGTGTGCGCACCCACTTCCTTTTACACACAGACACACTTACAACACAATCTATCTGCGACTGCAGCATACATTTTTTCATTAAGGCCTTAGCTAGCGGTCTGATTTCCTTCCGTGTGAGGCGGACAGTGATTGATTGGTGGCCACCGAGAGTATTAAATTGTAATCCCCTGCTGTGTTTCATATAGATGTGCTGAGGGGAGAAAAGAGCAACTCCGGGGTGATTGCTCTCATTCCCCTCTCATATTAAACTAGAGAGGAGAGACAGAGTCTTGTAAGGGAATGGTTAAAAACATCAGTGTATCACGTACCGCTGCTGAGAGACTGAGAATACTCTCTGGCTGTGCTTGGAAGCAGAGAGGAAATCTAGTATGTTTAAATGATTCTTTGTTGTGTTTTATGCACATTTGGGTTCGGTTAGAGGGCTGTGTTGCACATCACTGGTTTTCTGGAGCTTTTTTAACCATGTTGCCAGTCTACCTCACTCAAGGGCACCTTGGGACTGTGGGTCCGGAAAAAAAAAGTTTGTGTGGGTGGGTGGAAATAGGGACATCACTTGATTTATGATCGGTTGGTGTGTGTCCACAACCGTTAGTCCTGTGGTGAGTGGCTCTCCCCTCGTCCACTAGCCAGCCTCCCACCCGCTCATGGAGGGCATGCGCCCCCTCACACACACATGCAGATGACATTTTACAGTGCTGACCCCCAGCTTAACTGGAGGTTTTAACACACATATAAACCCGAATCTAACACGAGGGACTTGTGAGTGTGTATGTGTGTGTGTGTGTGTGTATGTGTGTGTGTGTGTGTGTGTGTGTGTGTGTGTGTGTGTGTGTGTGTGTTGACAGCTCTGTTCATCGTTTGTCTGGCCTGACAGCCAGTGTAATAGCAGCACAGAGGCAGCTGGAGGAATGGGTGGGGCGGTGCTTTGGGGCTCAGTAGATTAAATTTGGTGACAATCCATCCATGCACACCCATTCAGTTCCATATTTTATTCAGTGTGCGTGTGTGTGTGTGTGTGTTTGTGTGTGTGTGTGTGTAAGGTGTCACACTCATGTGTGAGAGAGAACGCATTAAACAGAGATTAGAAAATGCAAATGTGTAAGTGGAAGCACGCAGAGTAGGACATACCAGGATTGCTTTATCTGATGAAAATGTTGAATAGTGTTCTCTCTCTCTCTCTCTCTCTTTCTCTGTGTGTGTGTGTGTGTGTGTGTGTGTGTGTGTGTGTGTGTGTGTGTGGTGTGAGAAGAGGCTTTTAGATAGTGCTTCGTAATTGTTAAAGTAGTGAATACTGGGCCATTGACCATGATGTCATCTCTTTATTTAAATGGCAGTAAAGTCGACTCACAGTAACCACCACACACTATTAAAGTGAATTGTATAAGTAGAGCTCTATTGTTTAGAAATTGTAACTCTGAGTTTAGTGTCTCCATAAAACCAGAAGCCTGACAGATTGGATCCATTTGCGTTTGCTCTTAACACTTTTAAATAGTCAGAACTACAGGATTTTTACAGACTGGTTGACTCCCTACAGTGCATCACCAAAAGTGAGCCCAGGCTTGGGGAGTTGCTGTAAGCTCCTGCTCCTGTGTAGGCTACTGCGTGTGACCTAGACCCTCATGTTATCTCCACCCCCCCCCCCCCCCCACAAACAGGTCGGGCCATGAAGCACGTGAAAGAGGCCATCTTCACCGAGGAGGGCGGTCTTAGGAGGGGCGTACCCAAAGTGCTGGTCGTACTCACGGATGGACGATCCCAGGACGATGTCAACAAAGTTTCCAAGGAGATGCAGCAAGATGGTGTGTGGTGTTGCGGAGGGAATGTCAGGGTCTTCTTACCATTGTTATTCAGTCCTATCTAGAGTTGCTTTTGTATTTCCATAACAATAATATGGCTTTATAAGCAGTAACTGACAATTGCAGTTTCCTATTTTAACTCTTTGAGTTTTAATGACTGGCCCACTGGCCCTTGCGTTCATTATAACGCAAATTCAAAGTGTAACCTTTACTACCTTATTTAATTGGCTTGACATGGAACTAGTAGTCTTATCATTAAGCACAGCCATTGATGAAAAGTAAAGTTAAAGCAACACCAAAGAGTTTTTTGTACATTAAAATAATGTTTACAAAATCGTTTCAGTGGTTCATCAACTTGTAACAGGGTGAACGGCACTTCTGCATTCGCTTCACAGTCCTCTATCGTCTATAAACGCACTATGTAAGTTTGCCAGATCGGGAAGCGGATCTGTAGTTCGATGGAATGAGATATAAGAAACTACAAATTTGACTTGCATCTGATGTCGCAATACATCATACTTTCATAAATCGTGCAACATATTCTACCTTGTCTATGGACATCGTTATTTGCAGAGCCGGTGCTGGATAAACAAATAGCATGCGTGCGACAGAGGGAAAGTTCTTTGGTGTTGCTTTAATTGTTAGAATAATATTTTGTGAAATATACTGTAGTGCTGTTGTTAATTGCTGACATTGACTTTTTCTATTAAAGGCATTCAAATGCAGCTCAAAATATTGTTAGTTCAATTCACTGCCACTCCCGATCATGATATTTTGTCTTTTGGATGGTCCACAGGCTACATCATCTTTGCCATTGGTTTTGCTGACGCCGATTATGGTGAGCTGGTCAATATGGCCAGCAAGCCTAGTGACAGGCACGTGTTCTTCGTGGATGATGTGGATGCTGTGAAGAAGATTGAGGAGCAGCTGATTACGTTTGTGTGCGAGGCAGCTACTGCTAGTAAGTGGTTTCATTAACAGAGTTAATGAAAGTGGTTAAATCAGCACAGAACAGATTGATTCCTCTCTAGGCCTACAGCACTGTTCTTACTTTTTTCTTAATTTCTTTTAAACATGCTCAGAGCTGATTGTAGGTTGTAGCTCTGGATAGAATATCAGAACATGTATACTGTACATGTCATTGCAGCATTTAGATGTCAAGCTTTAAAATGTTGTAAATCTTTGCAGTATGTAGCAGTCGTTATAGACTCACATGACTGACATGGTCAGATAATGAGATTTCACTAGCAGTGATATCCTGTTGTAATCCCCCCCCCCTCTCTCTCCTTCCCTTCCTTAGCCTGTCCATCCCTGCTGATGAGTGGGAACACGTTGGCAGGTAAGGGCTCGTCTGTGAAATCCTCCGTGTGCTTCTTATCTTTTGAAGATGATGAGGTGTAACTTCCCAGAATGAGCACAATACATACAACTTCATTATAGAAGAGCACACAAAAGATGCATAAAGATATGGAAAAAACGCAAACAAAGATCATCTGCGTAGAGTCCTTTCGCTTCATAAGATGTCACACTGTGAGGATTTTTTACGGCCCATACTCCAGCGTCTCACGCCCACACACCCACACCCTCACCCTGGTGGAGCTCCAGCGGCTCTGGCAGTCGTGGCTGCTGGCCTTTAAGCCTCCCCCATCTGGGGTGACTTCTTCCCGAAAAAGACCCCTACCACCAGGGCACTATTTGAAGGCTATTAGTCTGGATATTCCACAGTCAATATTAACCAATCCAATCCCTACATTTGCATGTTGACTCTATCTCCCCGAGTGCGGGGGCGTGAGCTGTTTGGGATGGGGGTGGGGGTGAGGATAGACTAGAATGGGCTCACTGTTTCTTTTCTTAAGGACACGTGGCCCCAATGCGGATCGCTCTCGAAGCCCCAGGCGTCCTGACCGCTGCCAGCGCTCGGCTCGGCCGCTCTAAAGTTTCCCCCGTCCTCGGCCGTGCCAGCGGCGTGCTGCTGTTGAATGACAAATGAGACTGTAATAGGGATAGGCTAAACACAAACTGTGCTGACCCTTCATGGTTATTATTTTTCTCACATGGCACGTAATTGCTAATGATATCACACTATATAAACACATTCCGGAATTTTCTTTCCCCCTGCATACGCGTGTGCTGATCCAAGACTTTCTTGTGAAGTGTAAGATTGTAGATCGCCAAATTGAGTGTCACTGCACTGATGCCTCCATAATCCTTATGGAGAAAAAGGCATTTTTTCCACATGTTCTGTGAAGTGTTTGAGTGATGGCAAGCAGAAGGTGGTCATTTCTCAGCCTCTAATGAGAAGCCCCATGCAATCGTCATGTTGACTGACTGACTGACTGTGTGTGTGTCTGGCTATGTGTGTGTGACCGAGCCGTGTGTGTTTCTGACTCTGTGTGTGTGTGTGTGTGACAGAGCTGAGTGTGTGTCTGATTGTGTGTGTGTGTGTGTGTGTGTGTATGTGTGTGTGTGTGTGAGAGACTGAGCTGAGTGTGTGTCTGGCTGTGTGGGTGTGTGATAGGGCTGTGTGTGTGTCTGACTACGTGTGAGACTGAGCCGTGTGTGTGTGTGTGTCTGCCCCCCCAGGGTTCCGCATGATGGAAATGTTCGGCCTAGTGGAGAAGAGCTACAGCAGTGTGCAGGGCGTTTCCATGGAGCCGGGAACATTCAACAGCTTCCCCTGCTACCGCTTGCACAAAAACGCACTGATCTCCCAGCCAACCAGGTTAGCACTCACAACCAACTCCCACCACACAGCTGTTTTACACACACACACTCACACACACACACACACACACACACACACACACACACACACACACACACACACACAAACACACAAGCACAAGCACAAGCACACTCACACACCTTTATATGTATTTATGAAGGAACCTCATGTCCTGGTTTTCATTATAATTATTATTCTTAATCATTTAGAGGTCTAAGGGTGACAGAGAGATGTGTTCTATGAAAACACCCAAACAATCAAATTAGTTGGAAAAACATGAAAATGATAGGGGAAGAAGGTGCAGTTACAGTTCTTGAGGATTGTGAGGACACACACAAATGCACACACTCACACACACACACAGACACACACACACTGGCAGCAGAAGCAGTGTCTGGATAGCTCTAGGCTCCCTGCCTTGCTGACAGATTCCTTTCCCCTGTCCCATACACAGCAATATTCAACGTAGACCCTCTTTCATAGGCATGTGAGGGACATAATGTTGGTGAATGATTCAGCGCTTCTAGCTCTTCTAAATGTCTTCCAGCCGTGACAAATACCACAGCTCTGACTTGCTAACCGTACAACTAACATAATGTATTGCTTGCAAGGCAACTGTCCTTTTCTCAAAGTATATAATCATGATTCAGCAATCCAGATCAACTCATAAGGAAATGATAACCAAAAAAAATCTAATTGGGATGATTTTAGTGTTTATTTTTCTTATTGTGTTCTTGGGATGGGTCTGGGCAGAAGTGGTTTTATGTGGCACTAAGTGATGGTTGATCTACAACTGACTACCTCTCCT
This sequence comes from Alosa sapidissima, assembly GCF_018492685.1. Lineage (NCBI taxonomy): Eukaryota > Metazoa > Chordata > Actinopteri > Clupeiformes > Clupeidae > Alosa > Alosa sapidissima. The sequence goes on along the minus strand of NC_055959.1, from coordinate 11,003,037 downwards.
GGGTCTCTCTGGTCAGATATCTCCACCCTGAAGGCCTTCCCTCAGACTACACCCTCACCATGCTGTTCCGCCTGCTGTCTGACACCCCGCAGGAGCCCTTTGCATTGTGGGAGATTCTCGACAGCGACAGTGAGCCCTTGGTGGGCGTGATCCTGGACAGTATGTACACAGTGGTTTCAAAAGTGATAGAGGACACAGCTAAGAAACACACACACACACACACACACACACCAAAAGTTAGCGCAAGGCCAAAGTGATGGCAAATAATCGTCTCAAAACCCAGATTGCTTTCAAAAAGGTGTAGTCTAGAATCATTGTGGAGACATGGAGAGGCTTGGTAGATATTACAAGAACCATTTTGAGAGTTGTGAATGCAAATAAAGATGTTTCCATTGATTATTTAAAAAGGGTATGAATAATTTTGGACTTGCCATTTTTCATAAAAATTGTAAAAAAGATGAAAACGCTTATTTTTTTTAATTCCATGTTTCTCCCACATTGGCTTACAAACATTTGGCATGTGACAGTGTCATTTTCAGTCAGAACAAACATATTGATAAAGAGAAAATTAACATTAAATCAATATTTGCCAAGGGTATGAATAATTTTGTTCTTAACTGTAGCTCATTCTCATTTTTGTCCAGTCAGCTGAATTATATTAAAAAAAAACTCTGAAGGTGGTCTCTTTGGCAACTGATGTGTCCATATCTGCTCTTGAATCCAGACGGTGGGAAAACACTGACTTTCTTCAATCATGACTACAAGGGAGACTTCCAGGCAGTGACCTTCGACGGCCCCGACATTAAAAAGATCTTCCATGGGAGTTTCCACAAGGTCAGTGCTGGACTACTTAAAAGCACTCAGTACCACAGATGCCAGAAATATCAGCTCACCTGCATGATCTTTCAAAACACGTGCACTAGTGCACTAGGGATGGACTTTGCTGAGATGTGTTGGCTTTTTTTATCATTTAATATAGAAAATATAACACAGACAGATGACACGTTGCAATCATGCAAGCCTGCAGGTGTGACACACTCAGCCTGGCTATTGTGTGTTTACACATTGCATTATCCAATGGGTATAACAGCCAGTGATGCACAATGGATGCTTTCACAAACAAGGCACAGCGTGTCACAGCATCCCCTCTCAACACACACACACACATACCAGCACCCCAAATTCAAAACTGAAGCAAGAACCTGTCTATCACTCCCCACACCACCCCCCACACACACACAAACACACACACACACACACACACACACACACACTTCTCCCACCTCCACCTAACACATCTCTGTGTTAATCTATTCTGAGCCTCTCTGTGTGTGACTGAAATGCTAGTCAGCTGCCCAGCGTGTGTTTCCTCTCCGATGGACTCGGACGACAGGTTTGGTGTGGCACGCTGCACTCTGACCTGTCGTTTCGGCACTCTGCTGCCATCGCTCAGGGTGTCATCCGGGATTAATCCCGCCATCCTCTCAGGGTCACATGCCCTGTCTGGGAATAGATGCTCTCACCTTGGCACCATTACACCACTCGCGAGAGGGTGTTATTACAAAATCACTCCTGATGTGTCTGAGCTTCACCTTCTGTGTCGAGCAATTATTCTGACTGGGTGTTTATAGAAATACAAAGGCCTTTATCTTTTATCTATTTAAAGAGGTGGTTCATCTCAAAATTAGCATTATTTTCCATTATCCAGTTAGCCTTGCAGAAATAACCCATAAAAGATAAAAGCACAAATATCAAAGCACAACATAAAAGGGAAATGACTAGAAAACTGGTCACTATTTATTTGATAGTTTTGAAAAGGCATTAGAAAAGATTGATTGATTGAACGTTGGTTTCATTGAAAGCATACCAGATACTGTATGAGGTTCTGCTGCAATGGAATGTAAAAGATAAAAGAACAGAATTGTCATCTTGAATCACAGTTGAGTGAGCTATACCTTAAAGAATCTCTCCAACACTGACCGCATACATTATTATATTCACCATATGTAGTGCTAGTTATGCATCTTTTAAAACCAAACTCTGAGCCTTTGACCAATGGCCAAGAAATAACGGCACATCTGTCAACATTTCTTACTCTTGTTGCACCTAGAGACAGTTCAGCCTGACCATGTACAGTAGATGGTCCAAAGATTTAGACATTGAAAAGCAAGGTAGTATCAAAATTGTAATTGGAAGTGTTGTTACCCTTAACTAGTTATCCCAAGTAAGTAATTTAGTGACATTTCCCATGATTTTAAAGAGGAGTCCTGGGTTATATGTGTGGCATATCTAAGTTGAGGTGGAACTTGTGCTGCTTAAGGAATAGTGTGAGAGAAATTTAATGAGGAGGAAAGCGAGGGAACCCTGGAGTCTATGGTGAGGCACCCTGTTGTGCTTTTAGTGAGTATGACGACGACGACACATCCAAGTGTGCCAACTGAACAAGTCTGCTTTCACTATATATCACAGCTTGAGGAACGGATCATGATGCCAACTGAGAAGGGTTGATTGAGAGGGTTACAGATTGACATGCTCTTCTAACAGCGACTCCCATCTCATTCCTGACAAACTGCCCATGCACGCTGTGTGGAGTGATTTCCATGTCCCTAGTTATCATAGCGATGGTTGGGAGCTAAAGAAAGTAAGGAAAGCTATCCCTGAATGTAATTATTTTTCTTCACTCTAAGCTTTAAATTTGTCCCGCATATATTCAATAAACAGCAGTGGTGTTGCTCACTCTGCTTTGTAATGGAAGTCTCCTCCTTGCTGGGAGTAATGAGAAGCATATTTGCCCTCTCTGGCAGGGTTGGACTCGGAGCTTATCAGCCCGCAGCTGAAACCCATTTCCCAATGTAAACTTGGAGGGCAGGACTTACCATCCCTCTCGCTGCTGACCTCCAGAATACCACACTGCTCTCCTGCACTGTTATGACAGTTTTTAAACAAACGCTGGGAAGAAGAAACTTCTAGAATGTTGCAGAGATGGGGAAACACCGCCTGTCGTTTTCTACCTACTTAAGTGCTTGGTTGCAGACACACCTATGTTTATACTATCTGACGCTATTAAATTGCTCACTGTATTTAGCGGTCTGAGCATCATCCTAATGTGTGGGCGGTAGATGTTGGATAACCAACACTGGCTTTCAAACAGAAAGAGAGAATGGAAGAATTGGGACAATGTAGATGAAAGAAAATAATGTTTAGATAGTAAGATATACTACTGACATCATGAAATGAATCATTTAGTGTGAGTGCAGACACTGGACTGGTGAAGGTGCCTTATTAATCAATTGTTTGCTGGTGTTACTGTAGATATTCTGACAGGCTCCAAGGTGTTGGTGTGTTGTCTTGGTGGAAAGCACACTGAGATTAATTGTAAGCAATATGATCTGTGTTCAGAAGCAGTAGCGTACTACTACCAATGAGGAGCCATGAGAGTTTAATGGTGCATAACATTAACCTGACCCTAGCCAGATGAATTTCGTTCCGCTTAGCTCCGCCTAGCTTCACTCACATCCATCTGGGACATCTTCCATTGAGAGTGATTTCTGCAACCGACTTTATGGTCAGCCAATCAGGACGCAGGGCGGGAGTTTCATAGATGTGACATAGCGTAGAAGCGACTGTGAGACTGTTATTAGCGTCACGGGTTGGCTTCGATGTGAGTGGTTGAAGTAGCACGTCAATAGATGACGGACAAGTGTCTTATTCAATCATATGCAAGCATTTTTTGATTAGGCCCAGCCTTCTGAAGCAACACTTCAATGGATCGGTTCCAGATGGATGAGTGGAGCTAGGCGGAGCGAAATTCATCTGGCTAGGGTCAGGTTAGCATAACATGGCCTCAGTACAAAGACCCCCAAGCACTAGCACGAGGAACTCATCCTATGAGTTATTAATTGGTTCATTACATGCTAACACATAAGCTCTTGTACAAACACTGTTGTATACAGAGATTATCATGCTGTTATAAGAAAAGTAGTGCACTCACAAACTAAAATAATCCCCGCTCTTTGCAATGTCTTTCATGCTGAGACATTCTTTGAGACCGTTGTATCAGGATGTTTGAACAGTCGGACAACCACCCCGATGTGCTAACAAAATGCACTTTTTGGGGCTAATCCTGGAAAAACCTATAGGGGCTTTGATATATTGCTTGTTTGTGGTATATGCTACGTCCCCTCTCACCCACTGTCCTCTTATGTCAGCCTTCCAACACTAAGAGCTGAGGTCACAGTCAAAATCTGTATATGTGGTATATATTTGGTATAATGATTTACCAAATGCTCCTCATTTGTTTATCTAACTAATTAATTCTGCTTACAGAGTCGCAGTTTGTATGTGTTTATGGTTAGTTATTATTCTGTTAAATCGTATTTAGTCTATTACTAAGTCTCTTTGGACAGAAGTGTCTGTTTGGAACTGAAAACATAAACATGAACATATTTAAGGACCAAAGAGATACAGAGGCTGTCAGATTGATAGACTGCATCAGGTTGAAAAATTGGATGCAATAGCATGCAATAAACTACCCCTTTTGCCAGCTTGACTCAAAGAGAAAAAGGGGAGAGAAAATGGGTGGAACTCCAAGGACAGACAGAGATTGATAAACAAGCAAACTACCAAACAAATGAACTGCCCCAAGGTCTTGAGGAGGGTAGAATAGATGACCAATGTCTCTTTCTGGAGCAGAATTTTGTTTCTGTAACAAGAGGGAGTGCCACAATTCTTCAGCGTGCAATGGGGTAAATCATTCCGATAACAAAACTATCTCTGGATTTGGACTTTGCTGAGAAGTGGAGCACCTTTGGACCTGGCATCTTATTTCATTTGAATCCATTTAACAGGGGTATTTTAAGTTTAAGCCAGAGACCAGCATGTTTTTGTCAGTGGTGCTTTGGCAGGTGGATGAAGACTCCATATAACATAACAATAACACCCTGGGCTCCACCTTGAGGGTGTTGACATTCTGGCTTGCATTTTGAACTCTCCTCAGATGTTTGCAATTGAAACACAATGTGATGGATAGTTGGTGGTCTGAAGCAACAGGGAATAGTCTGATTGCTCCTGGCACTACAAGGTCACATTTAGATTAGAGGCTCATATTTTCTGGACCTTAAGCTCCTGTGCTCATTGCATATCTTCACACGTTCACACTATTGTATTCCTTTTTGTAACTGAACACAAACACCTCATCATCTTGTTGATATACTAAATAGTTGATCTATAAATATGTCACCTTATATTACAAGTATGTATGACGGCTTACAGTAGGCTACACTCTCCCATGAACAGTTTGTGACATTATAATATACTCTATATTATATACTACTATACAGAATACTGTGCATTAGTGTTGCCGCGATTAGTCGACTTAGTCGACCTAATCGACCATGAAAATTAGTCGACGGCAATTGTTTTAGTCGAAGAGTCGTTTTACTATTGACCACCTATTTATTTTTGGTCTCAAACGGCTCACTGTAATGTTATATTAACTCTATGTTATTAACTCTTGAAAAGTACAATGACTGTCTTTGGATGTTAAACAGGCTACTAAGACTTTGGCAGTCATGTTTTAAACCCAGCTATGCACGCAAGTGTTAACGCCAGCAACAAAGCTGCGTGCCTGCCTGCTTTCAGCGCAATTCATTATTAGGCAGAGCTAGTGGGGGGAGCTAGGTTACGCTAGTCCAGACTCTGACTAATATACAGTAGTATTGTGGAAATTGAAATAAATGAAGTGAAGAGTGTCTCACGTTAACAACGCGACGGCGTGTCATTACTGTAATTCATTCATACAAAAACCGTTAAAACGAACATGCCGCCGCCCGTGATATCAACAATCAAGGTACGCGTCATTTCCCATGGTCAATAAGTCACGACTCATATTTTTTTTAGCGTTCAAGCCAACTGATAAAGTGAGGTAACCTATGTGGTAAGACGCGCAAAGTGCTTGTAGCCTACTTGTTTTGAACATGCTGATGTTAGGCTCATTTGCAAAGTCCTCAACTACTGTCGCCTTTCAAAGTCCAGCGTTTCTCGAACTATGGGCCGCGCGGACCAGCACCGGCCGTAACGTGGACACTGCTGGTCCGGAGCCGCGGAGAGAAATTATTCCCGGGGCTTCGTCTGATAATTTTTCTCAACAATTGATCAAGGAACCGCGGACCGACAGAAAAAGAAAACAAACGTTTCTGCAATCAGTAGGAAATACTTGCTAATTTTGTGTCATCAAACATAGAGGCATACAATTAAATGGTGGTATCAGCGTTCATTCAATGCGCGAGAGAAACTGAAACCACTTGATAACGTTGGTAGCAAAGCTCCAATTCAACCTATTGGAAGGCTATTTAATTATGAAACTACATTTAATAGAACAATGTGGATTTGTGCAACTTCCATAAAAACAGAGCACAGACTATAATACACTATCTAAAGTAGGCCTAGTCAAATTTGAATAACGTGGCCAAAAGCTTGTGGCATAATTAAATATGTCAATATTCTTTCCATTTGCCTACCAGTGTATGATGCTTGCATGAGGGAAACATCCCAAAACGATGACACCCATATAATGCAACCATGCAAAAGCAATGGAACTATTGTAATTATATTTTACATTAGTAAAGCAGTCCTCTGATGTGCATGTTTTCACAAACTTTTTGTAAACAATGTTAGCACTTTAAACACTGGCTGCTTTGAAGTGCATGTATAGCAATATAGCATAACAATAATAATTGTGATGTGATATAATGATAATTTGATGGGAGGTGGGTTCATGTAGGTGGGCCCTATGGCCCCAAAGTATGCCATGACCGGGCCCCAGGTCAAAGAAGTAGTCTATGTCCATGGCAACACTGGCATACAAATAAAGTCTATCAAAGGTCTGACATTAGATCTGAAGGGAGCATTTTAAATGGGTGTTTTTTTTTTTAATACAGAATGTTTTTTAAAAACAGTTTACTTACAAACTAACAAAAGTAGGGTGATACAGTATATATTTACGTTTTCCCTTTAGTTGAGTTCAACATAAAACGGACAAAACAAAATAACAAACACTTGATTTTTAAAAAAATTAGTCGTTTAGATTAGTCGACTAATCGAAAAATTAGTCGAAAGATTAGTCGTTAGAAAATTAGTCGTTAGTGGCAGCACTACTGTGCATTTATATTATAAAAGCTCTAAATATTTGCACGGTTTTGTACTATATAGGTTTTATATATTTTTCCTTTCGGTTGCAGTGACATGTATGGATTGTGATGCTTGTTGCTCAGGTTCCATACTGAACCCCACAAATGTAGTGACTCCAAATTGTATTTAAGATTTGTGTAAAAAGAGTGTTAGTGGATGTATATTTTTTAGAGCAGTACACAAACCATCTCACCCAAGCAGGTGGTCTTGAGTTTTACACCTGCCTAGTTTATACGGTTTTAGAGTGGAGCGAGTCAGTCAGTATTAGACTTCTTCATTACAGTGGTGGCCGCGCTAAAGACTTCTCACTAAAAGATAACTCGTGCGACTACACAGTCAGTTTTGTCTCATGGCGTTCCTCTCAAACATGGCAGGCCCCGACGTAAGTCCCTGACACCTTCGGCATGCAGACACACAATCAGAAGCCACTGGGCCAGAGAAAATGGAGTTGGAGGCCAAAAAGCAATTAAGGAGCAGCCGTGTCTGTCAGACCCATTTCAGAAAGCAGAACTTTCTAGACTGTTTTCTCGCATCAGCATGTTTTTTTGTCTGCATTGACCATGCTGCACTGCAGTCGCGATTCAAAACGATGGCAAACTCATTCGCCTGACTGCACAGCAGGTGATCCTGTTTCTGATCCATCTGGAGTATGAAGGGATGTTATTCCAGGCAGGCACATGTCACTATGCTACTGAATCAAATCCTTTCAAACCCATACTGTACCGTTATAGAAATGTCATAGCTAAAAACGTGGTGTACATATTTCTTAAATCTGTCCATGAGCGGGACCACAAGCAGTCCAATCATAGGGGTCAGATGAGAGTGCCAAAAGTTCAAGAGCTAAATCACCATACTTTGAGTAAAAGCCGAGGTGAAGCACATATAGACCTGTTTGTGGTTCTCGTTCAAGTCAGTTTTGAAGATTATCATTTGAGTTAAATCTGTACAATTTGTTCCAAATGAGAAAAGAAAGGAACAAATCCATTATAAAGACACAATGTGTATTTAATGTATTGTATGTAAACATAAACAATCAACACCTCACCAAAAAGCAATATATACTTGGCTTATGCCAGATTTAACCCATTTAACCTTTCTTGCCTTTAGCTACATGTGGCCATCAGCAAGACTGCAGCCAAGGTGGTGGTAGACTGCAAAATGGCCGGGGAGAAGCCCATCAACGCTGCTGGCAACATCACCACAGACGGCGTGGAGATGCTGGGTCGCATGGTGCGCTCCCGTCAACGACGAGACGACTCCGCACCGGTGAGACAGAGGGGGGACGAGCGAGATGACCTGGATTTGGGCAAAACCGAGTTTTGGGCTTGGGTCACATGAACAGAGTAGTGCTGAAGTTTGCGTTTGTCGCGAGACTAAAGAGAGAGTAGCAGTCGTGTAAATGTGTTCTATGTTTAGCCCAGCGCTAAGAGGAGATTGAGAGGTGGAGTAGTCCTGCTGGTTAATACAGTGAGAAAGGCCAAGGAATGTCTAGCATGTTAAGCAACTTTCCAATGACATTTGGTCCTAAAATAAGGAGCACACCGCTAGCCTGTGGAGAAGACACGTCTGGTCTGGTCTCGGCCTGTCTTCATACCTTTCGGACCAGGCTTCGGACCTCTCCCACGGGGCTGACCTCTGACGCCCCAGGCACAGAGCTGGGTTTGTGCCTCCAGGGGGGGCCCGTCCAGCCTGAAAGGTCACTGTAGGAGGGGGCTGTGAGGAGAGGTCTTTGTCTGAGCGGAGTAATTACATCCTGATGGATCTCCTCCTTTTGAGAAGAACTAAATACTTCACATTTTCCCTCGGAATTGTGAATTGATGTAGAGTGAAATGAATGGGATCTCGGTCAGAGGCGATGGTGGAAAATTGAGAATGGAGATTTCTCCATTTGGTTTTGTCATCACGGCAGTTTTTGGATTGTTCATTGTTGTGGAACAAAAAAAAAAAAAACACTAATTGGGACAATAACAGTTGATTATACGAAATAGCAGACTTCATTTTTTTAATTTAATCAGGTGTCACAAGGGTGAACCTGCTGATCCTAATTGTTGCTATTATCTGTAAGTGCTGTCTTATAATTATTGAGACTAGATGAATTATGTGCCATTACAGAAAAAGAAAGTAATTTGTGCATTTCATGAAGTGTGTGTGTGTGTGTGTGTGTGTGTGTGTGTGTGTGTGTGTGTGTTTGTTTGTTTGTATGTGTGTGCATATGTGTGCATTTGTATCCATCAGTTCCAGCTCCAGATGTTTGACATTGTATGCAGTACATCTTGGTCCAGCAGGGACAAATGCTGTGAGCTTCCAGGCCTGGTAAGAAACCCTCCCTCATGTTTGCTAATCAATGTGTAGAGTTCAGAAGACCATAGCAATTTGTTAAAAAAATGAATGAAGTGATGATATTTTCATAATGTCGTCATCAGTTTTTGTGCATACTGTAGTCATTCTTCTTTATGTGCTTCTTTAGCGTAAATTGTCTATGTAGGATTGAATGTGTTGGTCTGGAGCAGAGAACTGCATAACATTGCAAATTGCATTCAAAGACCAAATGATTAAAGGGCAAATGTCAGGTTAAAAAATCAGTAATATTAATTAATTAACAAATGAATGAAGATTGGCTGTAAATGTTGTCATAGTATTTAGAGGAATAATTTTTCATACTATCATGGATTTCATTTAAATTAACTTTTAGTGATGGAAAGATTGAAGATGTTTTGGGCAGTTATCCTAACAAATTGTTTACATAATACCACTGTCAAAAAACACCATAATATTTCTTAGCAAATGGTTTTAGCCTAAACATACTAGTGTGGACTGTGTAGAGTATGATTGCACTGTATGCAATTATGTGAGAGTCCCACCCAAATCTTCTAATTTATGCTTCAGAACCAAGGCCATCTGCTCAGTATTTTCCTTTGCTAAGTGTGTAGAAAGTGTGTAGATGAATAAGGCGCTTACTGTGTTTGGACACCTTGTGCAGTTTGGGTAAGTTTTGTCTGGCACCAGTGCGAGCTCCTGTGGTGAGACAGATGAATCAGGGTGCTAACGACCCTCCACAGCCAGACCTCACTGGGCTGCTCCACAGAGCAGGCGAGAGTGAAACCCAACGCCTGTCGAAATAGGAGAACTATTTTCTAAAGCAGAATGACACATTCAGACAGCTCCTCACACAAATAATCCAATTAGGCAGCCTTGTAAAATAAAATAAAAGATGAAATTGGCGAGGCGCAAATCTGAGAATCACATTACTCTTGATTTTATTGAGGTGGAGGTGGTGTGTTCAGGGAGTGACTTGTGGATAAGCTTGAGCAAGAATCATATTTAGTTGCTTATTTAATTTCTATTTGGTGTCTTCACCAGAGGAAAGAGGAAGACTGCCCTGCAATGCCCCATGCCTGCACGTGCTCCCAGGACAGCAAGGGCCCCCCTGGTCCATCAGGTCCACCGGTATGTTTATATCTCTGCCCTTAACTCTAACAATATGTTACATCACCATACCTCTATGTAACTAATACACTGATATCTATCAATGTCCTTTTTTAAAAAAAATCAAATGCACTGTTGACTTCTGTTAAGTCATCTGTTATGAAAGAATCATACCAGATGAAAATAATAAATGTATTAAGGAATTGATTGGTCACTAGCACAATGTTACAGCAGTACAGCTAACATTACAATGGTGTTGCTCTGAACTGCTGTGACTCCATCAATCAAGGGTAGAAGGGTGGCCTAGCCGGGGGCGCAAGTGCCCACGTGGGCCTGGGTTCGAGTCCGGCCCGGGTCATTTCCCCATCCCACCCCATCTCTCTCTCCCACTCACTTCCTGTGACTCTCTCCACTGTGCGGTTGTAATAAAGGCAAAAAATACAAATAAAAAGGACACTATATAATCCAAAAGGTTCACAGACATAGAAGGGCACAGACATAGAAGGGCACAGACCATTCCTCCTCACTGCTCAGAAGCTTACTAAGTGTTGAGTGTGAGTGTTGAGGCTGAAGTGGAAATCTTCAACATTCATTTTAATCATCACCCCAGCCTTTGATCATGCCAAACCCTTTGTCAACCAAACTGCTCTTACTGCTCTTGTGACCTTTGTCAATCAAATGCTTACATGACCCATTGTTACTTAGTCGCTCATGAGAACCACATTAGGACACATGACAACAATTAATCATTTGATGATGAGTCCTTTCCTCTTGACACAATCGAAAAGGGTGGGCTATGCTTTAAATGCAGAGGGAAGACGCAGCTCTGGAGGTTCAGTTAGCCGCCGCCATAAGCTCATGTGCTGGTCTCCGATCTCGTAGTTCTAACACCATTGTCAACCAATAAATGTTTCACCATGTTTTCAGTTTTCAAACCTGCCTCTGTCTGCTTGCACTCAATTTACATTTCCAAAGGCTTCCAGCTCACGCTTGTGGTCAGCATGTGAGCATCATTTTGAGAGTGGTCATTTCCAAAGGCTCACACTAGGGATGCCAGGGATTAAGGGGTGGCAGTGTGGACATGAACTGTGAATAAGTCTGGGGTGGACATTACGGTGAACAGCCCTCATGGATGTTGGGCTTCTTTGAAAGTCAGACTTTGCTTTGTGCTAGAGGTATGTATTCATAGTGGTATGCACATGTGGATTCTTTGTTCACATTCTTCAGCATGGAGGTATTTAGATGTTAATGATATAGATATTGATTTCTCTGAATTTGCCCAACACTGACAGAGCCAGTCCGCAGTCTTAGAACTCAGTTACAGCCCACAGGCTATGAAATGGTATAGTACCATGAAAGTCAGTGTTGATAAACAATGTCTTCAGTGTTTCTTGTACAAAACAAAAACACTGAATAGTGGTCTAAGAGTTATTGTAGACATGATTATTATTTAAGTGAAAATAAGATATTTGCATTTTGTCTAAATACTTTGAAAATGTCATATAATTCATATAGAGTATATTTTAGATGACAGAATAGGTCATAGGGAGATTCCTCTGTATTAAGTGTCACCTTTTACACTTGATACATCTATTATAAGGATTTTAATCTTTCCAGTGAAGATTGCTTTCCTGAGAAGACATGGTGATCTCATTGTTTCTTCAGTCCTCTCCATTGATGTGACTTTGATTAGTGATTTCACACATATCAACTGGGAGGTATATCTCATTAATCACGCTGTCTGTAATCGACACAGCTCTGCACCAGGCCAAAGGAACTGTCTCACTGGGCCCTGAGTGTGCAGTGGAGTAGACTCACTCACAGGGACCTTAGGAAACACAAGCAGAGTGAATGTGGTTGAAACTTGAAGCACCTGTGAATGTAAACCAGCCCAGACAGATGGAGAGGTCATTTTGGGGTCATTTGATGCCCCAAACTCCATGTCCAGTGATTGGAAATGGGTGCTCTAGTACGCATATCTGGCATCTTGACCTCACAAAAAGACATTAGCTCCAGACATAGAGAGAAGTTCGACTGTTACACAATGAGAGGAACACAGCTGTAATCTAATTGTTTTTGGCTGAACAGAATATTCAGTTGCAGATGGTAAACACAAAGGTACATAATGATTTAGCATATTTCTGACTAAAGTTGTTTCGTATATCAATACTGAGTTCCTTTTGATGTTTGCAGGTTTCATTATCCCAATAGCACTTTCTGCTTTAAGGATGTCAAAACAACCATACGTTTTTCATTATTATTTGAATCATATGTACCATTATCATTATCAGTCCATTTGACCCTCCATCCACACCATGCCTCTTCATCCATTTGTGTGTGATCATTTACATGTGTGTGTGTGTGTGTGTGTGTGTGTGTTTGTATGTTTATGTGTGCGTGTGTGTTTATGTGTGTGTGTGTTTGTGTGTGTGTGTGTGTGTGTGTGTCTTGCAGGGTGGTCCTGGTATCAGAGGTATGCGAGGTAGTCAAGGAGAGCCTGGCAACACGGTGAGTTGGACTTGTCATGCACATCACACGTCATTACATCACATCACAGGAAGCGGGCCACCCATGAGAGCTGGCCTCCGTCTCCAGGGCCAAGTTAGAGTTTCCGATAAAACAGCCCAAAGACAACCGCTACGGAAGTGGGAAATTCACAAGTATATACAATGGATGTGTTTGCACCTCTGTTATTTTTGGACACCCCTACTGTTTGCATATGCTGTTCAAATCTCGGCCTCCTTTTCTTTTGGCTAGTGCTGAGCATCGCTTCTAAGACAGGCCCTTGGATTCTTAATATAGCTTTTTGGATTTCATTCGAGCTTATTTGCACAGGATTACCCATGAGCCTTTGCTTTGTTTTCCCAGTTCTCCTGTAGTCAGCCTGTGTGCCGTTGCTCTCGTCTTCGTCTTTAATCTTGATTTCCGCACGCTGGAAAACAAAAGTTACAACAGATGTGCCCCGGCATGCTCAGAAACACTCGGTAGTAGTGCCCTGCTCCAGGAAAAGCAAACCCCTGTGCAGACATAATCTCATTTTGATTGCATGGGTAGTGGGCAAACTCGATCCCAGCGGAGTCCCCTGTGCACTCGGCTGCGCGTGCTATCTAAGCGTTTTTCTCGTCACGGTTATGGATATTGTGTGTGTTTAACTAAATGCTAATGTCAGTCGGGATCCGTGTAGGGGTGACCGACTGCCTGCTAACTGTAGTCCATAAACGCTATATAAACAATTCATCTGAGGGAAAAAACGTTCAAAGTACAGAGCAGGAACTTATTTTGATGCCAAACTGTCGTACAGTAAGGAGAATAGAGTCTCTGACATTGGCAATGCATGCTCAGAACAAGTGGCACAATGTAACGTCACAGATAAGAGCGCAACACCTTTGCCGGTTTTAGATGATTTGGCTTTAGATGATATATTGAAAATTGTTGAAATCGAATTCCTACATTGTTACTTGATGTAATATGCTGGAGTGATCAGCTATTAGGTACACAATGTTATGGAGTCAAAGATCATGATCACATGGGGTCATCCATGTCATAATGCTCTCCCTCAAGATCTCATCTGTATGATATTACATTTTCAGTCCTGTAGCACCTGATCACCTGACCATTAATTTCTTCTTTTTTTAAATGTTCTAAGTGGAGGCTAAAACAGAAAAGGTAGATCTAATGCTTTTAAGCTGTCTTCTGGGTAGCATAAAATTGCTACAAATAGAAAATTGGGTTTGCAACCCATGTCGTCCTTCCAGAAGGGTCATAAAGTTGAAACCAAGAGGACCACTTTCAGTCCTTCAGTTAAGTTATGTTATTCCCATTTTTGAACGTCAGACATGTCCTGAGAGGATGGTATGACTGAAAAGTTGGATGTAACATTTTTAGTTGTCTACAACTTGTCATACTATTGCAACAAGAAAAACTGGATTCACATTTCATCCTGTCTTTCCAACAGGGTAATAGAATTTACAGTATGTTTTTACGGAAAAAGAACAGGCTGATGTATGATGGGGGACTATTTGAACACAAAATTATCTAAAATTTTATACCATGCTGTCGATTCCAATAGGTTTGTGTTGAATATGTAATAACCCACAACTTAATAAAAGGTGTGGCTATGAAATGATGTAACAAGATCTCCTCATACAGTTGAAATACAGCCTTACTTTTATTATCTAACAGCCATACCTTGTACAACGTGCATTATTCTACTTTGGCATTCCTAGGCAGTACATTTTACTTCTTGAAAAAATTGAATAGTGACTTTAATGAAATCTGGCTAGACTCCATACTAGTCTGTAAGTCAAGTCAAGAAACAATTATGTATGGTTTGCATCCTCTCAGCACCCCATACAGACAGAAATGTTGTTGCATAGTCAGGGAAGGCACTGTCTTTGACAATCTAGCTGGTCACTTGTCATGGATGATGACTATAATGCAGCTGAGTGGCTTCACTTAACATTTCCCTATTGTGTAGTCTATCACATACTGCCCTGAACTGACATGTGACACTTATTTATCACTAAAAGTTTGACTAACAAGGATGAGTCTAAATGTGTACTGTGCACACATTGTGTACAGTCTATAGTCATTTTTTAGTCCACTCTCTAGAAAGACAAAGAACACTGCTTATCTGGTAGCTACAGTATGGTGCTGGAGGTTAAAATGATCAACCAGAGTAAAAACAAAAAATCGGCATACTCAAATCTGTGCAAAGGTTTTTTTGTTTTGTTTTGTTTTAACTCAAATCTACAAGCTTTTGGTCTGAGACCTTCCTTAGGCAGGGTAAATCACCTGATTGTCCGGTGTCTAAAACAATTGCTGTTGTCAGATCATGTGGTAACTCTAATATGAATTGTAATGAACCTAGCCATGTTAATTTTCAGGGATCTCAAGGGCCAGCAGGAGAGATGGGTCCCCCTGGCCCACAAGGACCCCCAGGCCCCCAGGGGCCAAGTGGAATGTCTATTCAGGGAGCTCCGGTATAAAATTCATTCATTCATGAAATCACTTGTTCATCCATTAAACTCATTCACTCAGTGTGCCAATACGTATGTTATCATGTTTTCGTTTCTTTATTTTATTCATGCTCTTTCCCGCAGGAATGCAGACACAAATGGAAACGTATATGAACAAAATGAAAGGTCAGAATAACAAATCTTTCTTTCTCTCTCTCTCTCTTTCTCTCTCTCTTCCTCTCTTCCTCTCTTTCTCTCTAACACAGGGAGCAGCCGGAGAAAGAGGAGAGAAAGGAGAAGTGGGCCCAGCAGGACCACAGGTAAAAAGCCAAAGCGATTGAGTGCATATCATATTCTACACCACTAGTGAGAGAAGACCTGCAATGTCATTAATTTAGACTCGCTCTTCATCTGCTTTTGTGCTGCTGGACCATGTCCTTATGGAGCTGTAATTACAAACGTGTCATGAGTGCTGCAGCGTCTCTCTCTCCCCCTCCCTCTTAAGCTCTCTCTCTCCTTCCCTCTCTCTTTCTCTTTCTCTCTCTCTCGCTCTCTCTCTCTCTCTGGTGGTTGGTGGTGAGAGAACGTGATTAATGGTGGGGAGATGAGCTTCCCTGAGACTGCTGAGGCTGCTAACGGACTATTCGCTTGAATATTGACAAAACCCCCTGCTCTGCATCAATTATTGAACAGGATTAGTAAGAGCACAACCTGGTATTTGCATGGCAGCAGGTAGTGTCAGCCCACTTTATGCCAGTACACAACGAAGGCATTCTGAGGTTGCCTGCTTCAGAAGGGAGAGTAAAGGTACAAAGACATAAACAAAGGAAAGACAGAAAGTAGTACTGTAATTGAGACATAAGGAATATTATGTCCACGTCTGCCAGATTCAGATGAAGAACAGGGAGACGTTTTCATGCCTGTCATGCCTTTGAGGCAACATACAAATTTGAGTTTTGAACTTCCTGAATGCCGGGGCCAGGGCTCTTCAGCACGGACTCAGCCCGTCACCAACAATGCCTCAGGTGCATGTAAGGATAAGCAAGCCCTCACCTCCAACTTTACATCAATCTGTTATTAAGTTTTCAAAGATGTCATGCAAATGATTTTATGTGGCTATAGTGACAGCTCTGTTTTGACAGAGAGAGAGGGAGAGAGAGAGAGAGAGAGAGAGAGAGAGAGAGAGAGAGAGAGAGAGAGAGAGAGAGAATGTTCGACTTGTTTAATGTGAAGCCAGATTATGGTTCAAAGATCACCCTTGGAGCTGTTTCCTCCTTCAACTTAAAGAGGAAGGATGAGCGAAATCCAAAGGAGAGACAGAAAGAGAAAGAGAGAGAGATAGCGTGAAAAGAAAGAAAGAATGAAAGAAAAAAAAAGAGAACTTGTCTGTTTGCCAACATACACATGGCTGTGCCAGCACAAAAGTGAACCCTCTCCCCTCTAAACTCAGCAATGTGTTTAAGACGGATGAAGTGGGGGTGAAGCGCTCTCTAAGTGGAATCAGTTTCGCTGGCATAGAACTGATTCAGTGAAACGAAACCGGGTGTTGAAATGCTCCCCTCTTAAAGTCGTTGGTCGGACACGGGCCGCGCTTCACCCGCGAGTTGCTACGCTAAAGAGACCGCAGCAGCGCAACACGAGCACAGTTGATTCCAGTCAACCTGCGCCACATTAATCAAAGGAAAACACATTCAGTGCTTCTTCCCCTTTACAGTACATTCATCCAACCCTTCAAGCTTACAGCACTCCAACACTCTGCCATAAAGATGGATCATTTCCGATGTCAGTGCAATCTGCTAGAGGAGAGAGAGCAGCTATACTGTAGCTGTAGGCTTTAAATCAGGACGAGAGCGTTTGGGGCAGGAGAAGCATTCGTTTTCAAATAGCTGAGGCAGCTGCGCTGGTTTATTAAATAGCCTGTAGTGTAGAGTTGTGGTGTAGATGCTGTGTTTGGTGTTTTTGTTGTTGTTGTTGATCATTTGTTTGTGTGTTTGGTGGATTCTCCCACAGGGTGTCCCTGGATCACCTGGATCTTCTGGACGCGACGGCCCACCTGGACAGAGGGTGAGAGGCCGCTTTTCCACTCAGTCCCTTAACAACCGCACACATACAGTATGCTTCATAGTTTTATGTCCTGCTAGCTACTGGCCAATTTTTTCTTTTTTTCTCTCTTTTCAAAATCACACTGACTCAAGCGCTGCCATTGCGATGTGTTCTCTGCTTGTGATTTTTTTTTCTATTATAGAGGCATGTGTCCTTTGCCAGTTTGCAGTGAATCATAGAGGAAAAGTTCACATGGCTTTACTATGCCTGTCAGAACCAAGTTTGTGACAGCATACTTCTTGCATAGACTGCATCGATTGAGTTTAATTTGTTCAGTGAACCGTGGATTTATGTCTTAAGATTTGTTGAATCCAAATCCCAGGGTGGAGTCTTGGTCCTTGTACCATAGTAATGTGTTATCTCACAAACTGAAATGCTTCACAGTGGAAAGTTGAAATGACAAAATCATTTAAGTTGCTCTCAGAATGAAGAGAGTTCTATAGAAAGACCATATGGAAAGCAAAATGTGCTGGAATTTCCACCAAGTCATTTCATACAGACAGCCCATCAGTTGTTATTCCTGATGTTCACATCAATTTGAAAGTCTTGCTAAAGCCTCCTGTAGTGTAAGTGTAACTAACTAATAGTGTAACTAATCTCAGGACAGTCCAAAAGAAACTCCTAAGAAAGAGTGCAACTGAAGGAGCCTGTTGGTTTGGTAGATGGCTGCATAGTGTCTTGGATTCAGATTTGGATTCATGCTGTGAACTCAGAGATAAGGCCAGTCCAGTATTAGTACTGTTTGGCTCTGTTTTTCTGAAGAGGGTCCCAGCCCAGGAACCAAACATCACCGAGGAAGTTGGAGAATTTTTCTGGAGCAGTAAAATATTACACCCCTCACGGGAGAGTTTAACGCACATCTGATTCTCAGGGAAGAGCAAACTATCTGGTGTGATCGCTTTTTCATTTCCCCCAAGTCTAAAGGATATCTGAGGATGGCGATGTTGTTATACTTGTTATATCTGCCTCTAGACAAAGAGCTTTATTTACTCCCTTGGACTGAAAGGTCACAGGAAACACTGATGTGAGATAGCTTGCCGTAATTAAGGTAATTAATGATTGGCAACACATTTTTCAATGTTAGCTTTGTTAACTTTGGAGTAATTTTGAATAGTGAAAATCTAGCCTAAGGTTTGTAGGAAATTATGGCATGAATTTATGAACTGATTGATGGAATGGAGCTGCATTTTTCAAACTAGGGAAACCAGTGAATTCCTCTTGATTGCGCGGGACTAATGGTGACATATAAGGCAGTAGTAAGAAAAAAGCATTGATGATGATAAAAAAGCATTCATTTTGGTCTTCACACTACACACTGACGATGGCTTAGGCCGAAACGCGTCTGTGGACATGGCATTAATAAATACGTAATGAGAAAATACTTGAGAGTGCGGTTTTTCTACTCTAATCTGACATATAAGGCACTAAAATCAAGGCTTTCTGGTAACATCTGGCATCGATGTGCAGTACCCTAAAAGACAAACATCATTCCTACACATATGGAACAGTGATTGTATTAAAATATCAGTAATGTTGGGCTTTCTTTGGCTTTCAAAATCATCCACATTCCATGAGATCCACATAAGCATTAAAGGTCTTGCACTGAACACAGAGAGCATGCATGCTACCCAAAGATGTTTTCCCAAAATGTTCCCTCATAGTTTTTATTAGTCATGCTTGGCCAATAGCATATACACAGCTTGACATTAAAGCAAAGCTGTGGCCATTTGAGTATTTTTATGAAAATTATAGACAGTTATTATACGCAGTCTCAGACACACAGCGACATTTAAACCTTCAATGAATGAATGATGAAGAGGTTTACGAGCGAGTTCAGTCTTCCCATAGCCAAAGCGCTGAAAAAATGAGGTGATTTTTTTGACATGGGCAGTTGAAAGCCACATTTTTCTTACCTGGAAAAAAAAATAGGAGACTTGCTCTTGGGGAAGGACCTGGACCTATAAGCAGAATTTCCCCTGAATTTCGCCAGAAAGAGAGTTCAGGCCCTTCCTCTGTCCTCTAAACAATAACACGCATGATTTCTCTGGTCCTGAGTGTTCCTCTATCGATGGCTTAGTCTGTTTTACACCAGCCTCTCTAGAACCTCATTCTTAATGCTGATTTATAATTAACCCACATTTTAATATGATAAGGAAATTGCTGTGTGATTGTGTGTTTACGGAATAGTCTCTTACGTCAAAGTGTTTCAACGACATTAAGCCAGCAAACTCTCTACCAGTGTTTCCTTTATGTGCGTATGTTGCTCCAAGACATGCTTAAGTGATTCGGAATATATCGGACATAAATCTGTTTTATGTAAAGTATCTGTCAGTTAATGGCAACAATAACAGCAGATGTTTGTCTTGTTATCTTGGATAACATGCTACAGTATATATCGTAGGTACAATATTTCTTACTACATTGATGTGATAGATCTGGTGTAATGCTTTGGATATTAGAGAATCACATGAAAAGCCTCTTCCAGTAAGTGCATGGGGTTTTGAAATTTATTGGAAAAATCTATTTGAAAAGAAGGCTTGATGGGAAGTCTTGCATATCTAGTTGGTGAGCGTGGAGTCACGGATTCAGATTTTTTATTTCTCTCTCTCCCACTTCCTCTCTCTCTCTTTTTCTCTCTCCCTTTCACTCAGCCCCTTCTCTTTCTCTCTTTAATTTTCTCTCTCTTGACTCTCTTACGTATGAATGCGTAGCCCCTTCTGGTAAATCTCAGCCGATGTGGTTCGGAGTGTTTTCCTTTACAGCGTGCCATGACCCCTCGTGTACCTCCGCCAGCCTGGCTTTCAGGAGCAGCTCAGCATTTCAGCTCACACTCGCGCTAATTCTCTTGTCTGAGCTGAGGTGTGTGTGTGTTGGGCGGGGGGGGTGGGGGGGGTGGACGCGCGCTGTGCTCGCTCTCTTTAGCATGTAGAGCTCATCGGACAGCTGCTGCATGGTGACTGAGGAGGCATGGCACAGTGGTGCAGGTAGCCTGTTTCCGCTTGCACTCGCACGCGCAGAAAAAAAGGCGTGTTTGGAATTGTGCTGTTTCCCATTGGAAGCGTCTTGACAGATCTCTGTAAAACACGTTGTCTAATGGGTTTCGGTGCGTTTGACTGACCCTGCTGCCACTGCTGTGGAGCTCAGTGTGAGCTGTCGATGCAGTGACCCCACCACCAGCACCCCACCCTCCCTGCCCAGTCACCTGTCCACAAAGCATCCACATGCGCGCTGCTCTTTCTGGGATTGGCGTGTTGCAGCAGAGCAGCCACATGGATGATGCTTTTTGGACGGGGGTCTGGGTTGATGGATGTGGTGCGGGTCATTAAGGCAGCCGAGGCAGGGAGGTCAGCCAAAGTCCCACGGACCTTCCGAGCCAGAGGAGTGCTCTCACGCCAGCACACTAGCCTCACACATGCCTGCTCACGCACTCTTCCACCCGGATCTGTCTCTCCTCATGTGCTGGACATCACGGACGGCTCGTAGAGCAACCACACTGACCGTGCATTGCACACACTCATACCTCACTCACCAACCTTCCCATGCTGTAGATTTATGGCCACCTTTTCTCCATAAACTCTGTATTTAACATTCTTATCCCACTGGTAATACTCAATGAATATTGTATGACAGTCACATATGTCAGCAAACATGTTATTTGCCTGTGGTTGGTGGCAAGAGTAAACGTTATGCAGCTGTTGAGCTTATGACTTTATTACATAACTGTGAATGAATTGCTGTGTGAGACAATTGTAATGTACATTTGAAAGCATTGTACATGTAGTTGAAAAAGCAAGTAAAAAACAAGTGAATAAATAATGTAATGACTGGTGTAAGTTGTGTTTCTTAATGGAAACCACTTTAAATTTCCCCTTCAGGGTCTACCAGGAAAGGACGGACCACAGGGCAGACAGGGTACAGGTGGACCTATTGTAAGTAATGCATGTATTACAATATGTCTCTCAGAGGAATGACCTCAACTCTACTGTACCTGTGCTCCTACCAAGATAGTTCAGCTCGTATGGTTCTCTCCCCTCTCTCTCTGGTTCTCTTAGGGCACCCCAGGAGCGCCGGGAGCCCCGGGGTCTAATGGCCCCCCAGGGCCCATGGGAGATCCTGGAACATCTGTGAGTATACTATAGAGTCTCTCTGCAGTACCGTACAGGGCATGAACCCTTAGAAATGAGATTTTGCTCTGCTTTATAACTGAGACATTGCATTACAGCATGATCATATCAGAGAGAAACTCACATGATATGTGAGTGTGTGCAAACGTGTACTATGTATTTACATTATGGTTATTTTGTTAGAGGTCATATATTTATGAATTATATCTTGAAATGTAACACAGTAAATAACCATGAATGGTGGAATCTACAATCCATTTCATACTTCTCAAAGAAATATTCATATTCAGACCACTTAGGGCTTGTAATGGTTGAATTGCTTTTAAACGTAAGGTTGTGTCTAAGATTGGGTCAAAAGGTTTGGCCCAATGTAGGGGTAAGGCCCCTTCTCTGCTTTAGTAATATAAAGGAATGATAGTCCTGGTCTACTGAATTTATTTACAGCGCACCCCTGCTTTGTATGGATTTGTTACCACCTCAGCATTGTAGTCCTATCAGTTTCATAGACCTGTAGAAATCCACTCAGTCTGCAGTAGTCATCTGACATGGCAGGAACGACCCCCCTGCAGACCTGTGCAGGCGCTCTCCTGAAGGCCTCAGTAAATCACCTGTCCCCGCTAGCCTGTAGCCTGCAGTTTGTCCCCGATCAGAGTTGCGCAGACATGCTCTGCTTTCTGATCCTTTCCCCTTTCCCCTGGGCTTCAGGCGGACGTCAACAGAAAACACTCACCATTTCCTCTTTTAGACGGAGAGAAATGGCAAGGACATACTGTACAGTATGATTGTTTCACATTTGCTGCATTCTGATTCTGAACACTCAGATTAGTGCAATCAGGCTTGGAGACACACAGGCTTCTCTGACAGAAAAAAAATAAATCATAACACACTTGAATTATATTAAATTATACGACCCTACTGTTAGTTCCCAAGACAACAGAGTGCAATACCGAGAGCTGACAGTCTCCCTTTGCACTGATACTTGGCACTTTCATAGACACGCACGTACACACACACACACACACACACACACACACACACACACACACACACACACACACACACACACACACACACACACACACACACACACACACAGACACGGACACACAAACACACAGAATGTATTTGATGTGTGATGTGTGTCTATAAACGACGCATTCGTCCCCACAATTCCTCGTCCTCGGTGACTGCATGTGGTCCAGCTGCCGGATGACATCAGCATTTGTTAAGCGGCCACGGTGCTGCTGGACGGGGCCCGGAGCGCGGTGCCAGAGCGTTAGCTCAGCAGCGGATCATCTTTATGCGCTTGGCAGACTGGACACAGCACAGGGGTCACCATGGATTCAGTCGTAAACTTAACACGCCGACCCCTCCGTGTGCACTCCCCCACTCATGCTGTGGGGGCACTCTCAAAACAACTGCCTGAGTGTGTGTGTGTGTGTGATTCTCCCGTTTGCCTCCTTACAGGCTCCCAGCGCGAGTGAATCATAGCTAGTGTATTGCGATAGCCTGCAGACTAAGAAAATGTAAATGAGGACGTTTTCCCTTACTTTCCCTTGTCCATGTGTCTCTCTCCATAGCTGGTTACTCATGGCTCTGTTTCCTTTTCAGGGACCTCCCGGTGTTAAAGGTGAACGAGGGGAACGGGTAAGTCTGGTGATTTTCAGAAGGAAAGTCACGGGGTGTTTACAAACCTAGGCGAACTCCTACCTCATCCATTTATCAGGCACTTGCTCATCAACATCACATGCGTGTTCAGTCAGTCAGATGAGGTGACGTAGTGGGCTTTTATGGGTGGTGGCTGATGGATATGACACAATATTTAGTTCTCAAATGATCTAGAATGCTACACTTGAAAGAATCGTGAGGACTTGATTTGCTTGCTTTTATTACTTGAATGTCAGGTCCTGTTTGGAATTAATTAAGATGTAGACTTGCAATTTACCTACCACAGGGAAAAGTAAAGCAAACCTACCAGATTGAAAATGTTAAATCATTTTGGGGTAATTTGGGCTCATGTCTGACCTTTCACTGTTTATACTTTGAGTCAACCTTGTGTAGCTACAAATGTCATGTTGGGGATAAAACCGTTCCACCTGGATGATAGTAGTCTGAAGAATAATCAAAACTCTCGTATTCTCATTTCTAGAATAATAATAGAATGAATAATCAGTGTGTTTGTGTGCATGCATGCAAATACAAGTGTGTAAATTGCATATAAATACACGTGTGTGTTCCTTGTGTTATGACTTACATGTGTATTTGTGTGTGTGCTTCGGTTCAAAGGGGGATCTGCAATCACAAGCAGCGGTGCGCTCCATTGCTCGACAAGTGTGTGAACAGCTGATCCAAAGTGAGTGAAAGCAGGCTGCCCTGTGTGGGTGTTAAATTAGTGCACTGGTCTGGTCGGCATCATTATCATTAGCAGAGAGCATTAATAACACTGGACAGTGATTGAATTCCTGAAAAAGAATCAGAGACATTTCTGTGTGAGCTGTAGCCTCTGCGTCTCATTGTTGACTCCTGTTGTCTGGTCCTTAGGTCATCTGTCTCGATACAACTCCATCCTGAACCAGATCCCCAGTGAGAGCGTGTCCGTGCGCACTGTGCCCGGGCCCCCTGGAGAGCCCGGCCGCCCAGGGCCACGCGGCCCACCAGGGGAACAGGGGCATGCTGGGAGACCCGGATTTCCCGGGAGCAACGGACAGAGTGGCCGGCCGGGAGAGCGAGGTAGGACGAGTGGTCGATGCACAGTAGCGTTGTATAAAATGGCCTTTTATCTCCTGAGCTGCTGCTGTTAGTTGAATCCAATTGCTGCTGAAGTGCATAACATTCCCCATACATCACTGGACGCTGCTGAACCACCAGTAATCGTTTCTTTAGCGGCTACACGAGCTCCGGCATATAGCGCAAGTGATGTGCGTGTCCATGTGTGTGAGATAGAGCAGAGCTTTCTCCACCGCTGTTCCCACTTAAACACACAAACAACCCATCACCTTTGTGTCAGCCACCGCCACAACTCGGCTTCGCTGACGGTCTCCAGGGAGCGGAACAGCCCACTAATGAGCAGTCGCTGTTGAACTCGCGAAATGAATGTCGGGTCAAGTCCTCAAACACTGTAACACAATTAAATAGTTCAGAATGTCCTTAAGCTTAGTCTCTTCAGATCAGCATTTTTGGTCAGACCAGCGAGCACAACTGGGAGGTTTTGTATGAATCCTGGAGATCCTTCACTTTAGCTACGGGGTTAGAAGTAATGATTCTGCTTATTCTGCTGTAGCTGCTTGTGTTTTATTATTTTGTTGAACTGAAATGAAAGGAACTGAACTGAAGTGAACTGAATGAACTGTTCAGTGTCATTGAGACTTTAGAGAAAGGACTTGGAAAAAGGCTGTAGAGCAAATCAGCTGACCTGTATTTCTGGCAAAAGCCTTAGAACGTACATGTTAATCATTCATCAATCACTAGGCAAGTCAATTCTATAGAACTTACTTCTTTAATGACTTTGTTATGTGACACTCTGAAACTTTGAAACTGCAAAATGAAAAAAAAAAAAAAAAAACCTAAATATTTTCTGTCTGAAGCGGCATAATTGTTTGTTATCACTGTAAGTTGTAAGTAAGTGTATTTTCAGTTGTGTCTTGGCAAACGTGAATACAACTTTTTGTCAGCAACTCAGAATGTTTCTTCACAGGCTGGTTTTTTTCCAGTGCAAACAGAAGTATTGAAATTGAAATAGAAGGTCAAACTATGAGGTGTATGTGGGTGTGTGTGTCACTCACCTGTGATATCTGTTCGTTCAGGTTTACCTGGAGAGAAAGGAGAGAGGGGAATCACAGGTGTGGGAACGCAGGGTCCTCGAGGTCCCCCTGGCCCTCCAGGTAAGTTCTGTACAGAGTGGAACCCACTCAGCATTGGCTCTGGCCACCTGTGGCCCTCCTCTACTTCTCTCTCTTATTAAGCCCACCGTGCTAAGCTGCGAACACAAAGCAATGAATGGATGAACAAGAACAGAAGCTCAAGTCATTTTGACACGTTTGATAGGTCACCCGTAAATGAAATAAAATGTGAAACTGAAAAGTGCTTTTTTTTTTTTTTTTTAAACGTTCCCAGTTATTTGCGTTTTTTGCTGGCACGGGAGCCGTCTGAGTACACGCTGAAGGGGCCGTCCACATGAAAGGCCCCTCAGGCCACAGACATTTGTGAAATGAATGACTGGCACAACTCGGGACTGCCTCAGCACTTTCTACATTAGGCGGCTTTCACGAAAGAAAGAGAGAAAGACAATCCACAGAAGTTCTCATAACATCTGAGGCGAAAGGAGTCTGTTGCTGATTTTTGGTGGTTTTTCTCAGCCCCTGTTCTGAATAGCCACCATGTCCTGGAATAGAACTCGACTCAGAGAAATCATTTTACATTGATTATGGCTGTAATGCAGCTGGTTGTGTACGCTCTGCACTTTAACCCATATTTTGGTGAAATTCTATAAAAGACTTTAAGAAAGAACGAAAGACCAAACATAAGAGCTTTAGCCTCCAGCAGTAGATACGGAATGCCTTGAGATGAACCTTCTGGTGGTAATTTAGGAGGCAATAACAAATAATATTTTTGTGCACTGGATATTCTCATGAGAATAACAACACACATTTTCAGCCTTTGTGGGTATATAAGGGTATAAACCAGAGTAGGGTTGTTTGACATTTGAATCCATCGTGAGTGCACTGGAGCAGCAAAGGAAAACATGTACATCATTTGTAAAGTGGCGTCCCTGTACATAGTCGCATGCTTTTGTGGCAAAGAGTAGTTCCGTAATCTTACATAAGTGTTTTTGTAGGGCAGAATAATAGTTACTACATATGGCTTCTCTTCCCTTGAGGCTTAAAGATGCAGTGCTAGTGCAGTGCTTTATACTGTCACAGTGATGAGGTTGACCAAGCCCCAGTCATTTTAAATAACATAAGGCCACCCTCTCCCCACACACAGGACTTCCAGGAGAGGGTCGTACTGGCAGCCAAGGCCCCGCTGGCAGGCCCGGCAACCAGGGAACTCCAGGACGCCCAGGGACCCCGGGCAGCACCGGCCCGCCCGGCCCACCAGGATACTGCGACCAGAGCGCCTGCATGGGCTACAACGGCAGAGGTTAGACCTCAACTCTCTGTCTCTCTCTCTCTCTCTCTCTCTCTCTCTCTCTCTCTCTCTCTCTCTCTCTCGCTCTCTCTCTTTTTCTCTCCCCTCCATCTTTTATTTTAATGTATTAGGTATTTTTCTGTCTGGTCCTTCTCACTCACCCACTAACACACGAATGAGGTGGATGGTGTATTCATGTGGGCTCTAGGGGTGTGTCACATCCTTGTAAAACGCATATTCGAAACCTCAAAAAAGTACGCTAGCGTCAAATTGCCAGTCTGAGTCGGCGTAGTCGTTCACTTATCCACTTGTGGACAGTTGACCTAGATTGAGTAATAGCTGGTAACATTTTCATAGGAGGAATTATTGGCTTTATATCTGACCATTTTATGGCCATATTTACAAGTGTTTCTGTCTGGCTCTATTGTCACAGACCTTTTCCAGCTTGTAAAAGCTTTCCCTTAGTGTTTCTCAGACAGACAGGGACCAGAACTCAATTGGTTGACATAAATCACTGAAACCCATCTATCGTTTCTATCGTGACTGAACACATGGTCTCGGGATTTTATTTGACTGCCCTGCGTGAGGCTATTTTATTCAACACGCCAAGAGAATCATGGCTCAACTACAAAAGTCCTGCACAAGGAGTGGATTCTGTTAAATAACCAAATCAGTGTCAGTGTCTGTTCTGTTCGTCCTTAACCATCACATTTGAAACATGTTTTTTAGTTTGGAAATAAGTTATTTTGCTGAAGAGTTTCAAACTTACAATTTGCTAACCCAAGCATTCAAGACTAATTTGGAGAATTAGAATTCAGTGAATGAATTGAAGACATAATTTACATTAAAGCTATAGTGTTAAAAATTGAAGACCGTAATTTACATATAGTAAATTAGCTATAGTGTTAAAAAAAATAATGTCTTGTTGTAAATATGCACACAGACTAGTGTTTTATGTGAGGTTTACAATTTCACATATGCATGAAAATATGCTAGTATGTAATGTGTTTTTCTTAAGACACTGAAGGTCCATAGAAACAAACCATTCAAAGAGATCACATACTTAGTATTATAACTTTTTTGCACCACAATATGTCCATACTCTCTACTGAAAAGATTGTGGGGGGACACAGACTACAGCCTAATTTATCCTGATCAGAATGGCTGTGAAACATTTTCTGTTGCTACTGTCTTACCATCTGATGTGACAAACTTTATTAAACCTGTGACGTGTACATAACATATTCTGTTCTTACTTGGGAAAGCATGTGGGCTGTTTGTTTCCTAATGACGTGGTCTTCTGTCTCTCTCTCTCTCTCTCTCTCTCTCTGTGTCCTGTGGTCCTGTCCCAAGGTCAAGAGCAATATGAGAATGACTACTGAGCAGCTCTCTGATCCGCAGCTGCTCCTACTCCCTAGCTCTGTTACTCTTTTTATACACACACACACACACACAGACACACACAGACACACACACAGACACACACACAGACACACACACAGACACACACACAGACACACACACACAGACACACAGACACACACACACACACACACACACACACACACACACACACAGACACACAACTACCAAGATGGGGATGCATGGAAAGACTGTTGGTGGACGGCTCAACTCCAAACTCACCACCACTGACGTCAATGCAGATGCCCTCATAGCTATGAGACTTGTACAGTATTTGCCTCCTCCATCCGGTTAGCAGTGAGACTGACAGCACCGAGGGGTTGAGGTGATGGGTGCTTTCGGTGATCGACTGCTCTCCCCTGCAACGTCATCTCCCATCTGGTGCCTCTCTGTGCTCCTCTGATCCTCTCCCGAGGACACCACCTCCGACTTCTGGCTTTGTTTCTGTGTTTCCTCGTATACTCTTGCCCTATGACCCCCCCGCCCATTCTCACGATGATGCTGTGCCTTCCATATGTACCTGTCCTCTTTCTTTATACCTGACCCATTAACCCCTTCCTGCCCAACTAAAAAACACTGGTGGTGGTGATCAGAGATTGTGAACCAAACTTTGGACTGTTCCCAACAGTGCAACAGTTGTCACCCAACGCTTACCAAACCTACGGTGGTCAAGCTCCAGGCCAGTACCAAAACCATGCTCCAAATCCCTACCAGAACTACGGGGTCCCAGCTCCCGATAACAATTATGGCCAAGGGGATGAGGAAGAGGAGGAGGACCCTTATGCCGGTTACCGCGCCTACCCGCCTCAGTACCATCGGCCTAATAACTACCCCGGTTCTCACGGCAGCGCAGGGGGACGGTCACCGCGATCCCCACGCGGTGCGGACGGAGAGCGTGCCGGTGACGGAGCGCTGGACAAACAAGAGTGAAAAGCCCATAAACCCAAACCCAGAGGAACCTCATGTCCATGCCCTGCGGAACCCTGAAAGTGCCTGTTATATGCATCCTTTTTTAATAAGTCCTTTGTTGTTGTTGTTGCTAATGAAAGGAGGGGCAGAGTGGACACGTTGTCCTGGAGACATAAAGGGGTGGGAAAATACCTCCATACTTTTTTAATATAATGGTTGCATGTAGCCAGGGAAAGCTTAGAAGGTATGTCACTCTTAGTCTTTGTTGTCACATTACTTTTGTAAATTAGAAGATGGGTGGCTGTTTGTCATGTTCTTTGGCAAGACATGGATGGGATTTCAGCTCTCCCATGGTTGTAAAATTGCAAAATGTTTACAAGTGAATATATTTAACCATCTCTTTGGTTTGTGCATTAGTGTAAGAAATGTTACCTTCAGTGACGTTCTTTTTTTTTCTGTGCCATTGTGGCGATTAAGTTTCTTGTAGCAAAGAATGACTTTTCCAAAAGAAAATGAACTGTGTCAAATCATGTGCTTCACCAGCATACCACCTCCCATTCATGTGGTACCATAACTCATTGTGTCCAAAGTATTATCAATGACAACTTTCATTTGAGAATGTAGTATTGTAGGGGTTAGTGTCATGTAGTTGCTCATTACGTGCCCATTTTGTGTTCGTTCCTGGCAGGTGCGCTCACCCTCATGGGTCTCCAGTGTCGGTGTCAGGTGAGGTGAGCACCTGTGTGTGTGTGTGTGTGTGTGTACTCCTGGCGATGGGCCATGTTCTCTGTAGGAGAGTGTGTGGATAGTTAGGCCTGTGGTCTAGAGCCCTCTCCAAGGGAAAACTGCAGAAGAGCAGGTGCCAATGGAGTCTAACCACCAATCCTTTGAAAAAAAAGTAATTTATTTTTACTTTTGTTTTGTTTGTTTTGTAACCAATAAAACTGTAATACAACTGGACGGCACAATTGTTTCTATGAAATGCGTGGAGACATGGTCTCTGACATTTCCTTTTCTGTTCCTTGTTTGACCTTTTTATTTATTTGTTAAAGAATGTTGCGTTGACAAATAGGCAAACCAAGAATCTCAGACCTTTCCATATTGGATCATAAACTAAATGCGCCAGCTGAAAAGCATGCACTGTAGAAGTTCCAACTGCCTAACAAGTACACCCATGCCTCTTTCTCTTATGTAATTGATTATTCATCAGTGTTACAGGGAATTAGTTTGTTTACCTGGCACTTGCAGTTGGTGTTAAATCAGTTATACTTCTATCAGTAATGCTTTAACCCACTGTAATCTTTGACTCTGTGACATGTGTCCATCCCATCACCCCTTGCCTGAGCTGTGTTTACCTCTCTCTCCAGAGAAGCCAGCAACTGACACACACTGACACACACACACACACACAGACAGACACACACACACACCACACTTCAAAAGGCGACTCCAGCCCATGCGCACAGCTGAGGTCAATTACGAGCGAACCACAGGTTCAGTTAGCGCACGATCCGACTTCTAACAGGGGCTGCAGAAACCATTTGTGGTGGAGGAAGACCGTGCCAGCAGCCTTATGCTTTTAATGCAGTAATGGGGTTGACAGGCCTAACGCAGCCACCATGCTGACTGTCTGCTCTCCACAGCTCAGCTGGAGTTTCATGCATAAGGTGCAACTTGATGCAGTCGAAACCTTTCAGCAGGCCAGTCATGAATGACACGGAAAAAGGGTAAACAATGAAGAGAGTTTATTTTACAATACAGTGACACCTGAACATTACACAAGTAAATACACATACAGTTTTAAGAAAAGAAAATGATCCACTTCAGCCTAGACGGGTCTTGGCCTGAGTTGTAGTTTGTGTCATGGGAATCCTTGCTGACAGTGACAGGGCCCTGGACCAAGCCCATCACGGAGGAGCATGAGTCACGCTGGGCTTTCTGGAGCATCTCCGTGTTCTAATGAGGTGTTACTTCATCCTGAAGTCCTCTGGCCTGCGGACAAAAACACAAAGGAGCTGTTACCTAGTCAACACAAAATATAGGAGAGTGCTCGGAAACACAGCAGCCCAAGACGAGAGTTAAGGGCTCAGTAATCAGTAATACTCGATGCAGTGGTCACTGCGCGCGCGAGGGGTGTTGTCAGCAGAGTGCCAGAGCCAGTAGGATCAACTGCGGGATCAACTGCGGCTGACTGCGCCTGACTTGAGATCTGCCAGTCTTAGGAGTGTTAGGAGGAGCTATAAAAAAAAAAAACGGCAGACTGTTCCAGACACATCAGCTGCAGTCTACACCTGAGGTGAATTTTGTTTGCAGTAAATTTCCTTCCTATCCATTAAAAAGAATATGATGACTTAAAAAAGGAATTATTATGATATTGTTTTGATAAACCAGTGTTGGCATACATTTAGCAGGACAGCACTTTAGCACATAAAAGTGTATTCAGTATTAGGTGTTTTCTGTGTATGTGTCAGTCTACACTACAGCATAAAATAGTTTTTTTAGTACCACTGTTGCAGACACTACATAAAAGAAGGTACCCCTTTGATTTTTTAAAAATGTTCCCACATTCTAACACCATCATAGCAAACATGTCATTTTTCATGGCATGAAATTTGTAATCTAAAGTCTGCTAATTTACCATGGGTATATGGCAGCTTTTGTCCGTGTAGACCTTTAACATAAATGCACTGGCTGTTTGTCTTCCAGGGGTACTGATGGCCACCAAGCAACGAGACAAAACATGAAAATCACAGCAGTAGGCTTTAAATTCCTTACCAATTCGCTCACTTAAGACCCACTCAAAAATCACTGTATCTGCCCTTCCTGGTGTCAGCTCTGAAACATCACGTAATGGGAAAGCAGGAAATGCAATGACAAAAAACAGTATCTCATTACCGAACCTGGATGTCATTTCCTGAAATCGTAGCACTAATTGTGGTGTTCTCAGATAACATTGTTGATGTGTTGATGTTTTTATGTATTTTAAGTCCAAAACCTGTCTGCCTTGTCAGAAAAAATAATGGCTATAGTTCTGACAGACCGTTTTAGATGCCATTCTTTCATCAGTGCAGGAGATGTTTCATAAGTATTAGTTATTTTCCAACCAAGATAAAGCACTTTTTTTTTTAACTGAGAAACGTTCAAAGAAAACTTGTCCGTCTCATCATATGCGAATGCCATATATTAACGTCATTCATGGGATCTAGATCTCTTATGAAAGTCATTGTAGCTCTATCAACAGGAACAGGATCTATTTTGGTTCCAGGAATCTTTAGCTTCTCAACAAATGGCATCAACTGAAGTGCTGAAGCAGAACTAAATGGCCAATACAAAAAGGGTCGAATAAGGCCAGCCTGACAGGTCAGTCCAGCATACTTGACCACTCAAACGTTATCTATGTAGTGATGACCTACCTATACATTTTATAGGTATTTATACTCGTACTGGGTGACATGAATATGCTAAAATGTATAGGACGCCAATGCAAATGTTGACAGAAAGAGGATCACCATGACAGCCTTCAGGGCATTTCAAAAACAAAAACAACACAATCAAGCGCAACACAAGTGTAAGTGTCTGAGTCACGTTCCGAGGCCTGGGAATTTAACGACTGGTACGTGTCTGGATATTAAAAAAAGTGAATACTAAAGCATACACGCCCGTGTAGAGGCAGGATGAGAGGAGTTCAGAAGGGCCAGCATCTGTTCTGATTCTGCAGCCCAGCTCCAGTGCTGCGTTGGGAAAGCCCCCATCAGGAAGACATGTGCTTTGGCTGCGGCCGTCCGTTTGGAGCGCCGGAGGGGGGTGGAGGCGGAGGCGGCGTGGAGCGGATTGTGGGGTCCAGATTGAGCTGTACGTCAGAACCAAAGAGAGTCTACTGGCAGAGGCAGTCGCAGCAATCCCTCTACTGAATGCCCCTCAATCACCCGGCCCCTCAGAGCTCCATCAATCACACACGTCTCCCGCGAGCACACACACACACACACACACACACACACACAGACACACGTCTCCCGCGAGCACTCACACACACACGTCTCCCGCGAGCACTCGCACACTCGCACACACACACACACAGAGGTATAAATAAACGCATATTTATGGTGATGCTGTTTCCGTTTGCCCTTGGGTTCACATTAGCCCTAAATACTCAGAGACCGTTTCCTCCTTGGTTAAGAGTAAGATGCCTGACATGGCGCTGCTGGGGTCCCAGCGCAGAGCCTGGGCTCGAGCGCGGGTCATCCACTACCTGTTTGACGTCCAGACGCCTCTGGCTCCCAGCAGCTTCATTAGGGAGACCATCGGCAACACAGCGGCCGTAAAAACCTGAGCCCACGCTGCTGGCATTTTCCAAATGAGGCGATGGTGCTCGCTGAAGACAAAAACATAGACATAAATCCTTGTGTCGCTCGCGGGCGTTTGTGGTGCTCACTAACGGCTCACTTTGTTCCGTTCTTTTCCTTTTCCGTGTCGCTAACGCCCTGTTAAAGGCTGGACGCTGTCTGGCCGGTTTGACGGTGGTTTGTTTTGAATCCAGTGTCTTACGAGCACAGCTTGAGCTGACGTTTAGGGGATCACACCCAGACCAAGAAAGAGAGAAACACTGACAGACATAAATGAAGTCGAGAGCTTCATTACAGCACAGAAGGCTTCAGAACTGTCTGTCAAAAACAGACAAACTGCCAAGGACGTTACATTTTTGTCTGTCTTTGTGTTTCTTTATTTATCATCATAACTGCACAAAAAGACAAATCTGGTGGAGGAAGAGGCCATCAAAATTTGAAGCAGATCTGAATATTCCCTTTCTTCAACTCTAAGCACACTTTTAGTTATACTAAGGGTCTTGCTCCAGTGCTTCAATTGATTATTCTAAATAAGCCTTGATTGTAATTGTTGCAATTAAGGTAAATACACTCACAAGAATGCCTTCTTCATCTAGACCTTTCAAACAAAGCCAAGAGACCAACAGAAGGGAAAAGAAATCTGACTACAGACGAAAGTTGTAATCAAGGACTCACTGACACAAAGTCACTCCGAAGCAGCTTTTCAGTTTAAAAGGTTATACGTCAGAAGAATGAGCAAATTATGCCAGTGCCATAAAAGGGCCACATATTTCAATAGCCACCCGCTAGAGCCTCGGTAGCCACCCTGTAGAGAATATGGCTTGATAAAAAACGGAAATCACGACTTCAACACAGTCGTTTCTTTGACCACAGGGAAGGGACATGCATGGACAAAGACAGGGATGAGAACAACAGGTGCCGTGTCACTCACTCAACATCTGGTCCTTAAGAACAGCATGAGTTCTTATTGGGACACCTTCCAGAGACATAGATTCATATTTACAAAACGGCAAAGAAGGGCAAATGAGAGCAGTGCAAAGCCGTCTCCCAAAGGACACAACAAACCTGTAAGACGCATTAAAGATCTATCAATTTGACAATCCTACATATCATAGGAGTCCAGCCCCTTTATGATTTACTCCCTCTACACTCACTGACGAGCAAGAGCAGTTGGAGGTCTCCACTCTCATCCAACATCCATGCCTTAGCCCTGTGCTAGGTGTGGACAGAGAGAGAGAGAGAGAGAGAGAGAGAGAGAGAGAGAGAGAGAGAGAGAGAGAGAGAGAGGATGAAGGATGGAGTGCTTGAGTCAGATGAGGAAGAACAGCTGGGTTGGACTACCTGCAGCTCCCAGCATGAGGAGGTCAGAGGTATGCCATGGGCCAGTCTCTCCTCCTCCTCCTCCCCCCCTCACTCTCTATACCGTCCTCAGTTTTTTTCCACTTCCACATAATCTATGTTCCTCCACTCCTTCACTAGGTGTGAGGGTTCACCACTATAGGAGCCTCTGTGGTGCTGGCCCGTGTCTCTCTGCACGGGGGAAATGGCTGAGCGAAGTCATTGGCCCTGTAATGGCTCCGAATGGGTGACCTTACGCGACCCTCTGTGCACTCAGTGGCCCCTGAGATGGTTAATCACAGGGCTGTAAACCACTTGGGCCGCACAGTGTTCCTCCAACACACACACACACACACACCTCAGTTCCACTGAACTTCTGCCTGGATGTATAAATCTCTCTCCACAGAGATGACAAGCCACAGAGAGGGAAGGTGAAAAACACACACACACACACACACACACACACACACACACACACACACACACGGAGACCGTGAAAAGGCTATGGAGGATGATAAAAGACGAAAGGCTAATGACTAAGGGCGTGTGTGTGTGTGTGTGACAGATAGAGAGCAGGACAGAGGGCACTCACGGCGTCCAGAGTCTGGGGTAGGCGTCGCGCTCCTCCTGGCTGTAGTCGCGGAGCGTGCGCGGGACGTCGCGGGGCTGCGGCAGCTCCTCCGTGAGGTTCTGCAGGATCTCCTCCGGAACGTCGTCCTCAGCGAACAGGTGCAGCCGCTGCATCATGGTCCGCCGCTGCAGGTTCTTGGGCAGCATCCCGTACACAGCCAGCTTCACCAGCTGCAGTGTGCAAAACACAGACAACAACAAACAACACTGGATCACATCACAACCACTCGAGAGGAATATATGTGTGTAATACAAATGGTTGGAAAAACACACAGTACATTGGCCGTAATACTTGCCTTGAGACAACAAAGGATAATTAGCTTAGATTATCATCGCAGTGCACTGAAAAAACAAAGCTTAGATAATGGATCTGGTATTTGATTTGCTTTCTTTTCAAAGCAGGTAGGAAACAATTACAGAGCCCAATGCAAACCGAACCCAAGCAAGATAAACCTGCAGAGACTGAAACAGCCTTGAACGTCTAACATCAGCAGGATGTTTTCCTCAAAGTTTACTGAAATCTTAAGGGTGCCCAGCTGCAGAGCATGCGCACAGAACGGACAATGAGACAGGTGGGCTTTGTAAGGCAAATAACAAGGGGAATTGGTCAGCATCTGTCTTTTACAAGAAACATACCACCATCTCAAGACATTCTCTTGTAGTTCACCAAACCACATACCGCCATCTCAAGACATTCTCTTGTAGTTCACCAAACCAGCACGTTCACCTGCAGTGCACTGTGGAGAGCAAGTGTACTTTATATGCTAGCAAGACCCTGTGGTGCTCCAGAACAGGGCATCCATATCCCACAGTCCTACTGCTGTACCCTTTGCTCTTCCATAAAGCAGATGCCATCACTCATAGTAAGTATATATACTCTTTTGATCCTGTGAGACACACACACACACACACACGAAAAGGAAGGGGGGTGATTATGGCACATAATTATCTGTGATAGATCTCCGGTGTTGCTATTCATCTATTTAATGCCCACGAATGAGCAGAGGACATGAGCTGAGCAGAGGCGCCAGCTGCCTGGACACACTTAGGCCATCTCCCACACTCTCCCTCATATGGAGAAAACATGGACCAAAGGACATGAGGGCACTCTGGGAGGGGGTGACAAAGTGCAAAGTACAGAGCACCGGCAAGGTGACCCAAGTAAGGTGACCTGGGGGAGTGTGGACAGCCAGCCAAGATTCCTCATTTGAGGAATGACATCAGGGAGCCCATAGGTGATGATGCTGCTCATGCTGGGTATGAGCAATGTCAAACCTAAAGAAATCTAAGACTAGGGCTACACATTCTTCCACATGACCTCTGTTACAGTTCGAGGACAAAAAGCCTTTAAACTGAAGGGAGTCTGCCCCTACACACTATAAGAATAAATATCGATCACTAAAAATGAGTGAGCTAGGCATCAGTCTATTACTACCGAAATACCGCATAGCAGAAATATCACAAATAATGTACACTCAGTTATATAAGCTTCATATTGAATAAGGTAAACTTAACAATGTAAAGACAGTCTGCCATCACATCCTTGCCGAGCAGGCAGTCACACAGAGATACAGCCTTCCGGCGTAAACGCCATGATTAGAGCCATGGGGAGATGCCGTTTACACTGTGTGACTTCTGGTCTGCTGAAAGACCTCTTCCTCTGGAACTCCAACTGGCAGACCCGGTGCCTTGTCTACGTCTGCTGACGACTCATCTCTAATGCTCAACGCTCCAGTTTGGCGGCGGTGACCAGGTTCTATGCAAGTGATCCGGGGAAAAGACAATGAGTCGTGACAAGATGGGAATAGCAGCCATCAGAGTCGAGGCAGATGGGAGGGAGAGATTAGTAGCCTTGCACTGAGTGGAGAAAGGCCTGGAGCAGTTCTGATCGTTTGCCCACTTGCTATCAATTCTGTTGTTTCTGGAGAAGACACTGGGATTTGAAATACAACAGGAAGCCTGAGGAATTGTTTTTGCCCACAACATTTGCACCAAAGACAGACAGGCAGACAAACAATTTCAGGTGATACCTGCAGAAATGCAACAAAGGAGCATGCAGTTTATTTGGGAGAGAGTGCAGAGAGGGAGGGGGAGAGGGAGAAAACAGAAATGTGGCCTCTGCAAACGAATGCCAATACTTTTATGAGTACTTTCAATTCAAAGTATAAATGATGACCGTTGACAGTTGAAGACAGATGAGGGCAATATTTGCTGAGAGCGAACGTACGTAAAATCATTTAATATGCCTGAAGTTAGCCAAGCCAGAGTAATGTGCTTAAGTGGTTTGTGAGGAGAAACAACTGTTTGAATACAATGTGATTGGAGTGTGTTAATTCCAAGTTCATTCAAAAGGGCAGGATATTCCTGACACAGCAACTCCTGCTGCACATCACGTACTGTGTGCACACAGCACTTCCTACTGCTCATTGAAAAAGTACAGGCTCACAGGTATGCTGGATGCAAGCTGTGGTTATATGGGTGAGCATTTGTATATGACATATGTGAGTGGTATATTAGCAATGCACTGGAAAAGATGTTAAATTATTTGTGCTGTTGACTGGGGACTTCCCACAGTGGTTAAACCTCTCACTGCAAGTACTCATACCCAACAAACTCACTTCTGGTTTATAACAAAACAAAAACAGGGAACCCACACAACCATCATGCCTTTGTGAGCACTTCCCTGGGGTTGTCAAGTGAGCACCTTCTTTGGTAAGTATTTCATTGAATTCGACCAACAACACCTTCAGAAGGCTCAACGCTGGAGTCCGGTGTCCCAAACTAACCCAGACTTGCAAGAACACATGTAAATACCAGAAACAACAGATCCACCTCAAGATACACCTAAGCATTACTGAGAGACTTTGACATTTTCGTATAATAGCATTATGCTTATGATAACTAAGGCATTCATCACAAACATAAACGTCCACCTCTTCAGCAAAGACACACAAACACATTATACAGCTGCATATGTATACACTGTACGTAATTGATGCTAGTATTCCAAACTTACAGCTTTAGGATCTTTATCATGGAGCTGTTCCGCAGTAACTTGTTTAAATCCACCAGGAAACCTGCAGAAAGAACCAGAAACTCTTTCATCTTATGCAATCGACACACCTCTACGACAGATGGTAAAAGAAGTAAATGAATTAGACAAACAGCATTATGGATGTGAGCTTCAGTTACATAACTTGTATAAGAATGGCTTAACATGTGCATGTGCTTTGGTGTGTTTTGACATAAGACAACGGAGTATCCCCACATCTATGGAAATGGAAATGGTTTCTTTACCCTGTGTGAGATGAAAAAATCTTCTGTTCCCATTTGTTCCCTGACAGTGCTATGTGCCTGGTGTTCATGATCACAACGTGATCTCCACAATCACCTGGACAAAACACAAACACAAATGTCAGTTTTTTACATTTAAAAAACATTTAGTTTCACAACACATGACATTTTGCAACTGCATGTGGCATCTTAAAACTTGCATGCAAATCTCAATTCTAAAATCCAAGAGACTTCATGGAACACATAAGGTTAGGTGCTGCGTTTTGTTCCCTCCTCCTTACTCTTACTCTTACTCTCCCTTATAAGGGACTGGAATTCCCATCCTGCCCACAACAGTACTCTCATCTATCTGCATGAGAGTTTCATTTTAAACTCCCAGCAGGCCACAGGAAACAGAGGGCTCCCAGCGGACTCATCTGGCTGGTGCACCACTGACTGAATACCAAACTGTGCAGAGTGAAGAAGCCTGCGTTTCAGGCTACTCCACTCACGGCTCATGCAGTAGACCTCCAAAACAAATCACAAATCACTGCTGACAAGCAAATTTAAGGGTACCTCCCACATACCCAAACAGGGACACTAATACATGTCAGCAACCTGAAGATGTATAGCTGTGTATAACTGGATAATGTATTAGTTAAGAACAAAATTAGTATCAGCACAATAAGATGTGTGAAATATTTTGCAGCAAGAAAAAGTGAAGGAATGAATGCAACTCTTTCTAGATTGTTGGGTGCAGGCATTTCCTGAGGAAATACAAAGTAAAGATAAAATGTGCATAAAGACTTCGTAATGTAACCATATTTTCGCACTTCTTCTACTAAGTTTTTGCTCCCTAATATCTAAAAAAAAGTATCTAAAATCTTCGTATTTGACTATAGCACCACCTTATGGCGC
This sequence comes from Alosa sapidissima, assembly GCF_018492685.1. Classification (NCBI taxonomy): domain Eukaryota; kingdom Metazoa; phylum Chordata; class Actinopteri; order Clupeiformes; family Clupeidae; genus Alosa; species Alosa sapidissima. Next base: position 10,963,278 of record NC_055959.1, on the reverse strand, counting down.
TTGCCATTTTGAAATCTGCTACTTCATATTACCTTGGAATTACTAGCCAGTGAAACTTCAGGCAACACAGCACACTTACTTGTAGCATGATATATAGGTTTATGCTTCCCTTGTAGCCTGATTGCAGACATAGTAGCAATCTTTCCGGGAGGCTGCATCCTTGCGTCGATCAGAAACCATGATCTTGCGAAGGTGGCCCATTGCTTTATGCCATGGAAGACAAAAACAGAAACATTCATTACAACTTCATATGTAAGAGTGTGGAATGTGGAATTATGAAGGTACACTAAGTCATCGCATTTACATTTCACTTACGGGGGTGAATACAATGCAATTTAGCCTAAATTTTGACAGGCTATAATCTGAATAACGTCATCTGTCCACAAACATGAAGACCTTCGTTACATTAAATTTAACAACGCTCTCGTAGGATATCTTAATAATTCACATTCGCATTAAAAAATAATACAGACTAGGGGCATACTCCTTACATACGAATCCAAATTTGAGCTCAGATAACTTAGCTAAATTCGAGCTACATAAAGTGGATGCCTGTGCGTTAACTGCAAGAACTGCTAATGTAGCTGACATGGTTACCCTGTATACATGTCAGTAGTATTTTTGGACAACTACAACTGTTACAGTTTACATTAAATCTTAATGAAAACAGAGCCACTCGCAACAGAACACAGTTTACCTGGGCTGATCTGGAAAAGCTGGACATATTACATGAGGGCCGCTTGACCGCTAGTAGAGAAGCAACCAATGTGACTGTCAGTACGATAGCTTTGGTTTACCGGGTGAAATCTTGCAAGTATCATTTGTTCCGGGCATAGAGTTTTTTCTTGTTTCTTTACTGGTGGTTAAGGGTTTTGTAAATATTTGTACATTGTAATTACAATTGTTTAATGATCAAACGTGCCCTTCGCGATAATGTGTGCTTTATAATGAAGCCGTATATAAATTAATCTCACCCGGCTTTTTACATGTCGACAGTATTTTGAAGAAGCGCCAATGCGTAATATACGCAACTTCCGTTGGAGAAAGAACGCGCGGAAATTTGGAGCGATGTGTCAACAAATGTCTACTTTTTTTATTGTCCAGTGAAGTATCTTTTCTAATTGCTTAAAACGAGCTTAACTTCTTAAAATACAGTAGAGAAATCCGTTAACATGGATCGGTACGTGGTTGTGGTCATATTTAATTTGGAATCAGACGGAAGTTCCAAAGACTACAATGGTAATTTAACCAATCTATCGATAGCCAAGTCAAATCGCAAACCAGGATGTGTTAAAGTTAACGTTATGTTTTAATCGCACTGTCCTGCTGTCCTGCAATTTATCTAGCGAGCCAGGTTAAGTTATCCTTATATTATGTTGACAATGTTAATTTAGATACGATTTATGAAGAACCGATATGGTGAAATTTCAAGTCTGGTTGTAAATTGTATGTTTTGTGTTCTAACGTAGTGTGGATGATAATAATGTCAATTTATCTGTTTTTAGGATTGCAGACAGCGAAAAATATTTATGACAAACTTAAAGAAATTTCTGCTTCTAAATTCATGACTGATGTATCGCCCATGCCAGGTAACGTTATGCCACTTTGTATATGAAAAGCAATGCTGAATGTTACTTCGAATCACATTTAAAGTGGCATAAAATGAGTTCGATTAAAATACCGTTTTATTTAGACTTTAACTTCAAGATGTCAGCGTTCAGCAACACATGATTATGACTGCAAGTAATATGCCCGAAACTCATGTCATGATGCAATAGATGAAAGTTTAATACAGTACGACATCAAGTTAGTTCTGGCCTTTCATGCGTTTTTATCTCTAATGTTTGCAGCTTGCTCCCTCAGTGGTAAACCACTCCCTCAGAAATGGTTCTTTTCACTCCAAGCCTGTTGTGGGTCAACTCAGGTAATCAACTGAAAGTTTCGAGAGGAATTAGAGCAAGTGAAATGTAATGTATTGGAAATAAATCTTGTGAGACATCATCCTGTCTGGAGTCGAAAAGCTATTTCAGAAGTAACGCTTTAATGACAACTGTATCTACTAGTTCGACAAAAAGAAAATGCTTGTATTTTTAATAAATTGGCTCAAACTTGTCACACATAGTTTTGTAGCTCTGAGTGGGAGGAACTGGTCGAAAGCTCTCAGAGGAGCGACAGTGAGGAGGTTGGATCCTCAGCTCTTGAGGCCTGTCTCGCTGCTGTGGAGGAACAGGAGGAACAAACCGAACAGCCGTCCATCAAAGAGTAAGTGCACTGACCACAACACCACCACAGTAGTTTCATCTAATTCTAATAAGATGCCAAGCCAAGAGTCTTTCACACTAGTGTGCAAAACTCAGTTCAAAACTTTCTATATGGAAGTAATTGATTTTCAGCTGCTGTTCACTAAAGTGTGACTCATTTTTCCACCAGGCTGTTAGAGGAGGCAGCAGACGGTCTCCACTTGTTAGCAGACAAGCTCCCTCCTCCAGGTGGGTTTCAGAGTTGCACGGTTCCATTTCTTTTTTTTCCTCCTTTTCAAAAAATCTGTTTAGTGCCATCTGTCTGTGCACAATCTATGTCTACTTATTCGGTGTGTATAAACAGATGTTAATGGTAGAGTTTGCAATTTTGGAAAAGAAAAAGAGATCTGCACACCAGAATAGCTCCCATTCATAATATGTTATTGTGTAACGTTTCTTGTTCGTGGCTTTTCTTCAGACTTCCAAAGTCTGCAATTCTATCTTTTTTGTTGTCAAATTCAGCGCATACGCTCTGGACAGCTTACCTTTCCTGACCCTTACCTTTCCATTCAGTGTGTGTTACTCCTATAATTAATTCAGTTCATGTCGTCTCTCCATTTGCAATGGCTGCTGTATGTGTCTCCACAGGGAGGTGTCTTATAGATGTGATTTTACTGTGTGTGGATAAGGAGGCACCTACCATGAAGGACCTCCTGCCTCTCATAGGCTCCCTGAAGCACATGCGGGCCTGGCACTCAGCCAAGATGACCATGGTCACAGAGCACCGAGACGGGTACTCCACACAAAAGCTGCTTCCTCACATTCTGTTGTTTGATTCCTATAGATGTTTGATGATAAATCTTTATGGTTATGATATTTATCCAAAGTGAACAATAGAACAACTATTAATAACAGTAATTGCAATCAACATGACACAAACATTAAAACCATCAATAAAACATAACAACAACAATAATAATAATAATAATAATAATAATAATTGTCACAAGAACAGTAACTATATAATACTTTTAACAAAATATGACTAAATTAAATAATTAGACAGATGATCCTAAATAACATACATAACTTGTAGGTTTTGTTTAATAAAAATATTTTTTCTGTTCAGTGGTTTGCAAAATAATTTCTGACTCTTGAGATATTTGTGTGTGTGTGTGTGTGTGTGTGTGTACGTGTACTTGCATTTGTTTTCATTATGCTCTTGCTGTGTGCAGGTGGCAGAGGGAGGCGTCGTACCTCATGGCCAGGGTGTGTGACAGCGGTGACGTGCTGAGCTGCCTGGACGAGAGGGACGTGTGGAGAGGAGCAGTGCTCATCAGAGAGAAGAAGGTGCCTCCTTTTGTTCTGTCTCCTCTGTCAGACAAGCTTGAGCCATTGCATCGCAGGGAAAGTGAATCACTGAGTTGAGATTTGAAACAGGATGTTATCTAGAGGCAGAGCCCGAAGTGTATATACTGTAAGTACAGTGGTGGTGCCAATGTGCAAAATGCTGAAAAAGAAAAGGAGCTGGCAGTTTCACAAAATGGGAGATTCTGCTTTTGGCCACAAGGGGGCAGTCAGGGTTTATAAATGTTAGTGAAGGCATTAGTTCACACTAAAACAAGTACCCCCAAAATGTCTTATATATATATATATAATGGTTTTCCACATGCTTTGCATTGTGAATATCATATGCTGTTTAAAGCTTTCAGAAAAATATAATTTACAAAGGAGCAAATGAAGCAAATTGCTGAGCTTTGCATTACAGCTAAATGGCTTGCCGTGGGAAGATTCTTTTTAAGCATCTGTTTCAGTGATATGACCTCTATGAATCAAATAGTATGTCTGCATGCATATTGAAATATATTTGCCTAGAGTTAAATGCTATTACTGAGATTGATTTTTATTTAAAACAAGTTGAGCTTGTACTCCAGTCAGGATATTTTGAATATGCAAAGGAATTGATTTTCATGTAAAACAAGTTGAATTTTTGAACTGCTCCAGTCATAGAAATGACCTAAGTTCATACTGCAGTTTTGGAAGAGCAGTGAAAGGCTAGTGCCGGATACACAGTGTTCCTCTCCTCATCCATCATCTTGAAGGGAAGGAGGAGAGAATGACATCTGTTATCATTGATCACCACCGTTGAAACCGGACCAAGGAGGCCTGTTTATGACCATTCATCTGCACTTACCACTGTGGTCGTTTTCACCACCTCTTCATGCAAGTCAGGCCTCAGTGTATAAATAAGCAGTGTGCACTTCAGCGTTGCAGTGGTGCAGACAGTCCCTTCATGGTTTTAGTACTCCATGAGCTAATGGCCAAAGTGTTGTTTGGCTTTAAGTGAGGGCTAATCAGTGTCCCTCTCTCTCTCTTTGTCTGTCTGTCTCTCTCTCTCTCTCTCTCTCTCTCTCTCTCTCTCTCTCTCTCTCTCTCTCTCTCTCTCTCTTCCTCCTGTGTTCCCAGATGGCCTCTGAAGTGAGGTTTGATGGATTCTGTCTTAAGAGGGTCCAGCCCGGGGGCTCCTGGAGCAGCGTCCTGTCAGAGGGCAGCACCCACAGCCACACAGACCATCAGATCCCAGCCGAGGTGAGTCCAGCTCGCTCGCTCGCCCGCCCGCTTGCCGGCCTGCCTCTCCTCTGAACATCTCCCAGCCATGGAGCAAGGAGCCCAGTCCTGCACTAAATATTGTTTGTTTGAAATGACAACACCTCCTCACAGAGGAGGTCTCAGCCGTATTTAGACTTGGATTAGGCTCTGACATCAGAAGTGCGGGTTTGATTGTTTTCGTATCGTCGCAGACGTGCCTGGCTGTTCCAGAAGCGCCTCCGTTAGTAACACCCCACCGAGGTGGAAATCAATTGCAGAGAGTTAATGAAACGCAAGATTGAAACCAAAATGGCATTTGATTTGTGGGAAACAATAGGCTTTTATTTGTGTCGGGAGTATTTATACCCCGAAACTGTCGCAGGGAAATGATGTTTATTAAAAACACGAAGGCTGTTGTAGCATCCCACCGCCACCTGCACCCTGCAGTTGGTCTCCTGAGCGTGCTCGCTCTCTCTAAAACACACCAGACCTGATCCTTCTGCCCACGTGCTGTTCTGTGGTCAGGCTGCATCTGGCCTGGCGGTGGCCTCTGCGTGTGGAACGCCTGGGACAGCTGCTCCTGGCCCTGGATGCAATGTGTGCAAAGCCACCAGAATTCCACACAAATCTCCTTCTCCTCTCTTCTCTTCTCGTTGTTGGTGTTTGTATCGTTCTTGTTTGTGTGTGTGTGTGTGTCAGCTGTCGTGCGGGGGGGGGGGGCGGGGGGGGGGGGGGCAGTGAGAGTCCAGAATGCTCTTAATGAGTTTTCCACTGAAGATTAATGACAGCAGCCGAGAGTGTTTGCCGCCGGGCCGCCCACCGCTGCGCGTGTGCCTCTCCACCTGCGGCAGACCGCACGCACTGCTCTGCTGCTCCACCAGCGGCTGCCGTCACAACAACCATGGCTACCGCAGACAGGATTACGGCTCATCGGAGACATCGCTGTTCATATGATGGGATCCCCTGCATGCAGCTGCTCTAAATGTTAATCGTCAAACAGTCTGCTGAGTGTAGTTGCGTCCCCCCGACACTCTCATGTTGGACATGGAACGCAAAATGAACCCACTTGGAAAAGAAATCTGGGACAAACCAGTATTATACCATGTACAATACTGTATTATATGTACTATTGTTCTGTAGGAAAACCATGGATTGACATACAGCTGAACACATTTACAAAGTGGGGTTGTGTCTATATTGACTGAATGAAAGTCTTTGCTTGTTTTTCCTGATCTGTCTTCCTCTGTTTGTTTTCTCTCTCGGTCTCTCCGGTGTTTAGGTGTTCCATTACTACCAGCCAACCTTAAACCTGGTCCAGTTGGTGCTGCTCTCCGATCTACCAGCTCTCTTGCACTCCAGCACGGAGTTTGAGCTGTATCCTTTCAGCAGCCCTCAGTCCAGTCCAAAGTCAGTAGACCTCCATGTGGCGCTTTGTGAAATGAAAGAACATTAGCGGAGAACATTCTGGTTTGATTGCAGGTGATATGTTTCAGTCGTGAAGTAAACACAACACAGCTTTGTTTGTTTGTTAAGCAGTGTTATCCTGAGAATTATACAGTATACAGCAAAAGTGTGTTTACTGTCCACACCCCCTGCAGTCAACACAGGATGTTTTGAAACATTAGACTTTAAATAGTGCCAAAAAAGCATGAGATAAACTCTTGGCACCATTCCACACTTTGTCCTTGAGTTATGAGATGAGAGGGGGAAAAAAAAATCCATTGTCTAGTCAGACATTATCATTTCCCCAAAGTGTCTGGTTTTTGGTTCGTCAGTCTGGCAGCATGTCTGGTGGCTCTCAGCAAGGGTTCCTGAACCTCCGCCTCTGGACAAATGACTGGCTAGTGGCTCTGCACACACTTTCCGATGGCCACTTGCAAGCACACAAGGTGTCAAAGCACTATTTGATCTCGCCCCTGTCTATAATTATACAGCATGGGAGTGCTGCTGTGCAGGTGTCCTGGGGCACCTATCCTTATATTACACTGTGGAACTCTAACTGTCTGGAGTTAGAGCCAAAGGAATAGCACTTAGCAGAATAATGCCTGTCATACTGTATAACCGTGGTAGATCTCAAACTCTTCACGCTGCTCTATAGTATTAAGACTCTACACATATATGTAGACCTTCTCTACAGGTTCTGTCTCTGCTAACTCTACTCAGTGTCTGTTCTGCACCTTAACCTGCCTGTGCTTCAGAAACCTGACCTCCAGGTCGAAGAGGGCCCGGATGCTTCTGGATCAGCTGGCCACTCTCCGGGGAAAGGTGAGTCCACCTTGTCCATCTCCAGCCCAAACCCTGGGCCCTGCCCTGGGCCTGGACGTCTGAGTGAGAGACGGGTGGCTCTCTCTCTCTCTCTCTCTCTCTCTCTCTCTCTCTCTCTCTCTCTCTCTCTCTCTCTCTCTCTCTCTCTCTCTCTCTCTCTCTCTCAAATTTTTTTTTTTTTTTCAATTCAATTGAGCTTTATTGGCATGACAAAATACAATTTGTATTGCCAAAGCATACGTAGTAGTGTGTAAAGACATAAAACAAAACATCATGCATCATACATTACTGCTATGGCAGTGTGTGTGTGTGTGTGTGTGTGTATTTGAGTTTTTGTGTGCTTCACTGATGAAGTGACTCCCTTTGTTTATGGCAAGCATCTATATATCTTGCGACTCTTTGTTCCTCGCCTAATAGTATTAAAGTTTTGAAGGTCTGGATGCATTTCTCTGAATTTAGGAAATAATTGATCTCGTATGTCTTTCCATTGGCAGCATTCAGCCAAGAAGTGAAGCTCTGTTTCTATGGCACCTTGGTTGCAATTGGTGCACAGCCTGTCTTCTCTGGGCAGCCAGGTTTGCCTGTGTCTGCCCTTCTCAATAGCCAGACTGTGATTGCTTAGTCTGTACCTGGTCAAGGTTTTTCTCTGTCTGGTATCAGTGACTGTGGATAGGTAGTCTGCCACAGTGTACTCTCTGTTTAGGGCCAAATAACATTGAAGTTTATTTTGTCTTTTTGTTGTTTCAGTCCAGGTCCTGAGGCTGACTATTAGTTGTGTTAGTTGTACTATTAGTATGTGTGAGTCTCAGGACTAGCTGGATGAGGGGACTTGTTTTTACACTCATCTCTTGGCTTTTTAGGGCTTTATAACAATAGGAGTTGGGGTCGCTTGTTTTGAGATGTTCGAAGAATTTGATAGCTCTTTTTTCCATTTTAATTAGTAAAGGGTATTGGCCTAATTCAGCCCTGCATGCATTGTTAGGTGTGTTCCTCTGTACCTTGAGGATGCTTTTACAGAACTCTGCATGCAGGGTTTCGATTGGTTGTTTGTCCCATTTTTCAAATCCATTGTACATAAGAGGACCCCACACTTCACTGCCTCTCTCTCTCTCTCTCTCTCTCTCTCTCTCTCTCTCTCTCTCTCTCTCTCTCTCTCTCTCTCTCTCTCTCTCTCTCTCTCTCTCTCTGGCAGGTAGCAGCTCTGTTCTCCCTGTCCTGTGTGGTCAGTGCCGTGGCGATGCCCTCTGCGTCTCAGCTCAGCACGCAGCGGTGGAAGGAGTTCATGGCCAAACGGCCCAAAGCCCTCACAGGTACCGCACACTTACAGCCTCCTGCACACTCAGCATAGCAGTATAATAGTACTCTGTAGTAGGTACGGCAGACTCGCAGCATCCTGAACACTCAGTATAGCAGTATACTAATACTCTGTGGTATTAGGTACTGCACACTCAGTATAGCAGTATACTAATACTCTGTAGTATTAGGTACCGCACACTCAGTATAGCAGTATACTAATACTCTGTAGTATTAGGTACCACACACTCAGTATAGCAGTATACTAATACTCTGTAGTATTAGGTACCGCACACTCAGTATAGCAGTATACTAATACTCTGTAGTATACCCAAGATTTGTACTCTTTACTGAGGTGAATCTTGAGTCTGCCACGGAAACGTTCCATCCTTTTCTCAAAACTGTAAACACAAACCCCCACTACATTCTACATTCACAAAACCTCTGTAAATGAGAACCGCCAACAATGTACTATGAATGCCTCACTGATGGTCTCTGTCCATTGTTAATATGAATCTGCACTGTTCAGCGACACGCTTGCACTGTCAACTACCTTATATTTGTTGTCACATCATTTGAAACAAGTGTGATCAATTTTTGTGTTTAATGACATCTGTGCTTTCATTGTGTTTCCTTTTTGCCACTTGTGGTTACCATTATGCATCACAGTGCAAAATATGTTTTATTACATGAGAATGTGTTTAGAGTTTTGCAAATTGTGTTTTACTAGGTGAAAACCTAGTTTTGCCAAAAAAGTTGTCGATTCAATAAATGTGTTCAGGCAACAGAGCATTTAGCTCAGAGAATGGGGTTTACTGTTTTAGCAATTGTGAAACTAATGCCTAGGAGAAAGAAAAAATTAAATGATAAAATTTATTTGAGTATTTAGACCTCAGGTTTTTTTTCATTTTAAAAATGTGATCAATCATTCATATCTCTGTCTGTTATTTTCTGTCTGAAGTTATTCCCCTTTTCTAATATATTCCTGCATTTGCCAAGAGGCAGTCTAGTCCTTGGCCATTGTCCATTACAAATAGGGCAGTCTAAATGTCCTTATTTTCCTGAGTTCACTGGTTAACCAATAAACTCACCCACTGCTCATGCCACCTGTGTCTGTGTAGTTCCTGAAGTGGAGGTCAAAGGTGAGACGGCCCGCTACTTCCTGCTGGTCCAGGGGACAGCGGACGGTGGCTGCAGAGCACAGATGATCCACTCAGCCAATCAGATCAATGGAGCCGCTGCCCTGGACACGGTCAATGCCCTCATGCGCAGAAACGATTCTTCATCGTCGGCAGGTAGGAGTCCAAACCGGTGCAGTCTACCATCTATCTAAAAAAAAAAAAAAAAAACTTGAATTTCTCCTTGGGGATCAATAAAGTATCTATCTATCTATCTATCTATCTATCTATCGTGTGTTGAATTTCATGACTTTTCAAAGTGAAATCAAGCTAGTTAAGTATAAGTATATATACTCTTTTGATCCTGTGAGGTGAAAAGCACACAGTGAGGTGAAGCACACACTAATCCCGGCGCAGTGAGCTGCCTGCTTCAACAGCGGCGCTCGGGGAGCAGTGAGGGGTTAGGTGCCTTGCTCAAGGGCACTTCAGCCGTGGCCCACTGGTCGGGGCTCGAACCGGCAACCCTCCGGTTACAAGTTCAGAGTGCTAACCAGTAGGCCACGGCTGCCCCAATAGTTTCACTGATTGCAGTTTCCGTTTTATGGGGTAAAGAGCTTGGTTGTGGTTATGGAAAGTTCTTTGTACACCGGGACCTAACCAGAGCTGTGCAGAAGGTGAGAGGTGTGCAGGGCTTGAGTTCTCAGGTGCGGCCGGCGACGAGGCCTGCTCTCTCATGGAGAGTGGGCGTGAGTGGGCGCTTCGTGTGGCTGGCGTGCGTGCGTGCGACTGCCTCTGCGCTGCGCTGACAGCTGGGCCCGCCTGCCTGGTGCACTGCTGTTGTGTGCAGGACCTCTCCCACGAGAGGACAGCGACTCGGGCGCACACACTCACGTTCACACTTCCACACATGCACACACTCACGTTCACACTTTCACACTTCCAAAAGCACAGTAAAGCACTACAGTGCAGTCCAACATAACACATACTCGCAAACGCATGCTGCACGAATTCCATTACATCAGTGAATATAATCCGTCAACACACCCACGCATCCTGTTCTGTGTACTTTGTGTGCATAGCACTGGTTATGTTCATACGTTGGAAGGGAGCATTTTACAAATAACTGAGAGGAGTGACGTCATCAATAGGAAAATGTTGATGTGCACATCAGGCAGACCTGCACAAAACAAACAACATGGTACTATTTTATCAGTTACTCTCAAAGCGCTGCCAGGCATCAACTCAACTTGAAAAGCGGAGGAAAAAGCCATTTTCTGTAACCGGAAAGGATTTTATTTGTTGACTAAGGCTTCAAATCTGACATAATTCTCATAATAGTAGATCTGCTGCTACGGAATGGTATAGAACAACTAGTTTTAGCTTATGTATATGTGTATATTTATTTATTTTCTGTACATTTGTTTTGTTTGGTTCACAATACGTGTCACTATACAATACTTTTACTAATTTAATCTCCTCCCATCCCTCCCCTCTCCACACACACACACACACACACACACACACACACACACACACACACACACACACACACACACACCACACACACACTCCCACACACACACAGGTCAAAGCACAGTGGACTGGCTGCGCTCCTTGCCCAGTATCCGTGGCGACGAGCTGCTGCGACAGGAGAAGTGTCTGGCGAAGGTGCAGACTCTTGTCCTGAAGGAATGTCTCAGTGAGTACCACACACCACCCCACTAGTTGCCTGGGTAACGGGGAGACCTTAGACTGCACTTTCCTTTTTTACGCCAGATGTACACAGACAAAGAGTCTAGACACCGCGTCTGTGCGCAGTAGACACACTCACGCACAATCTTGTAAACATTCACCTGTTTCGTGAACTTTGAGCCGTGGAATGTAATGATTCCACTGTTTGGCGTCTGTAGACATCTGCATTGTTCCAAGGATTTAAATAGTAAACAGCTTAACTGGTATAATACACAGCACAAACCTATGTCACCACCTTTGGTGTCTCTCCCAGGGTGAATAAAACTATTTAAATGTAAATAAAGACTTTTAGTCATAGACATGCTACTTTGGAGTGTGCATTGAATACGTTTGTTTAATAATATGGGTCTCTTTTGTTGAAATTAAACTTTCAGGACCTTTTCTGAACTCTGTGAAATGAATTTATTTCCCTGGGAACATGTTTTCACAGCTGGGCTCAAACTAGTGTACGTGCACCTATCTGTGGATGCACACATGCAGAAGCAGGATTGGAATGCAACTGGAATTGTTGTTTTTTTAATGAGTATTGGAAGTGACCTTGATCCTGATCCAGCGTTTGCAATTTCCATTGCATTCCACATATTCCACAGGGGGGAGTTTAGTTACTGATACAATTGTTACCTATTCAGATGGCCATTCTACAATGGAGAGTCTGTTTCTGCCACCCCCTCACTGATGGCCTTTTTATATGACCTTAGAATTGTATGCTAGCCAAATGCAGGCCCCGTTCAAATGATTAATGAAAAGATAATTTCATGTTTTTCTATCAGGTTTGTCTGGTTTAAATCAGCATTGCCAATATTACTGTGATGTTCTGTCATTCATATGCTCAGTGAAGATGAGGAGGTTGTGTCTACTCAAATGGGATGCTAGTTCTAAATCCAAATGAGCAGGTCCACGTTTGACCTCCTCCTGTCCCCAGGTAGGAAAGAGGAGGCCCAGAGGCCTGCAGGGATGGCTGCCAGCCACCTGCGGGCGCTGCTGAGTCTGGCACGGGAGCAGTTCATCAGCGTGCAGCAGAGCGCTCTGCCCAAAGGGCCGGGCAGCACGCAGGCCCAAGAGCACTCCGCTAAGGGTAGGAGTCCATACCACCACACACAGCAGGGCCAGCACTATGCAGCAGTCTGTAGTACCTGCATGCATGGATATCCATACTGCTGCAGTCCTTTCACTCCATTACACTGTGAACCATGTAAGATGACCTCAGATGACCTTAAACAACCCAACCATGTCTGGTTTTCTCCGTCTCAACCCAAATATCTTGCATTGCTTTCATACTGTCATGCTTGCATTACTGTATTTTCACACCAAGTCAGTCTCTAGTGCTGTTAGATGAACAGGCAGGCCCACATTGTTGTGCTGTTTTGTGATGTAAGGTGACGTGGTAGTATATGTTGTGGAGTTTTGAAGTAAGACGTGTTCGCCTCCCCCCCCTTTGTGTCTGTCCCGTCCCTTGGCGATCCGGACCAGATGCTGACCGGCACTGCAGTCCTGCCTCAGCCTGGCCAGAGAGGAGCGTGCTGCACAACTACGAGAAGCTGAGGACCAGGAGCCGACAGAAGTCCAGGTACACTGACCACAACAACCCCGCGCTCTCCCACAGGGCCCCACTCACCAGACTCCATCAGCTCCAGGCACTTTAATCTTCAACGTGGGCGGACAGTTTCCCAGACATGGATTATCAAGCTTAGTTCCTGACTAAAAAAAGCTCTTTGTCAGTGGAGATCATCATTTAAGTTCTCTTTTAGCGCTGGACCAGGCGTAGGCTCCATGTCTCTGGCAAACTGGGCCAGATTGTCAGGATTCAAATCTGTCTCTCGCTTCCACTCTCCGATTCAAAATGCATTCATGCATTCAGTTGCACGGCACAGCATACGATGGTTAAAAGCACAATTCGTGTAATTACAGGTTTCTGTACAGGGCTAATGTGTAGCTCTGTCTGTCTGTCTGTCATTGACTCTGGCAGGAGTAGTCTTCTTGCCTCCAGCTCTGAGAGTCTGATGGGGCCCAAGGACGGTCAGCGAGACGGCTCCTCTCTGCTGGACGCCACTGAGCTGCTCAAGCACTTCACCCTCGAGGGTCAGCCCAGAGCTCCACTGCAGCCGCTGCTCCTGCAGAGAGGGTGAGAGTGCACACACGCACACACACGCGCACACACACTCACACACACACACACACACACACACACACACGCGCGCGCGCGCGCACACAATCACACACACACACACACACACACAGACAGAGCACACATGCCACACGTGCACACATACACACACAGACAGAGCACACATGCACACACACACACACACACACACACACACACACATACATACATAATTTCAGTCACAATCTCTGCAGCTGTTTTAGAAAGTGTGCACCACACACACACACACACACACACACACACACACACACGCACCCCATACATGGTATCCTGGGTTTTCGGTTCAGTTCAAGTGTGTACATGAAAATAAGCAAAGGTAAAATACCCGGCCTCAGATTAAATAAACACACATATTCCTCATTTCTTTAATTAAGTATCCTTGGCTGGAATAACTAAAAATCTGTTCCCACAATCCTTACACAAATAATATCCAGTTGCTGATTTGATATGGGGGAATTTTTGAGAAGCCTTGCAGTTTTCCCCAACATAGCTCAGGGTGCTGGGAGCCACTGAAATGAGCCATACCTCTTACGGCTGTCTGTTGCCTGTTTACAGCAGGCTATTTTAGAGAAGGCTCTGCACGGTTCCTCTTTCGTCAGCACTGGGTAGTTTACTCAGAAATTTGTCTGAAACACATCCAGGGACCCGTTTCACCTCCAGGCATTTCAGGACGATGGTCTGCTTTCGTCAGAGCCAACCACAAACCTTAATAAAAATGAATTTGTGGACATGTCTTTGAGCTGTTCTTCATATTAAAGAGGTGTCTTCAGATTTAGCATATGTCTGTAGCTATGAACTGAGAAACGACACCCACACTTCCTTTGTGAAAAAAAAAGAATATGAAAACATTTTGTATTTATGAGGTTTCTTGATGTGGTAGCAGATGGCTTCCTAACAGCTTACCAGTCAGCTGTTGAATAAATATCATGTATTTAATGAGTATATTTTCAAAAATAGATATTTTGTGTTCCTTGCCAGCAGCCTCTGTTATCCCAGGTTAAAGAGTTTGGTTGATGACGCAAATGGTGGTTGTGTCTTCAAAAGAATGTTGTTAAATGATGCTCTGTGTCTAACCACCGGACACACAGAGTATAACCAGAGTGTTCAAGTGGAGTAATCAAGGAGGATCTTTGGTATAACCACTTGGGGTCTTTTGAAGCATTCAAAGCCATGATTATGGGAGAGGTTTGTGTTGGTTTGTGTATCGCAGGGAGAACGCGTTCCAGCTGTCTCCAGACCTCACCCCCAGGAAGGTGAGTCAGCTGTCCTTCAGGAAGGCCACGCGCTCCCACTACCACGGCATCGAGTGAGTATACGAGCCGACCTGGAGATAGCCTCATGAACCAGGCAGACGCACACGCAGAGACTAGTGTCGTTATGAATGTCATCCGCCATCTTTTGTTTGCTTTTCACAGCTGTTTCGGACATTGTCAGACAGATTGTTTCAAACAGATTTGTGGATAGTAGGCAGCTTCAAGAATACATCGATGTTGCCATCAAAAACGTTTATGTGCTAGTTCTAACATATCTTAGAAGGCAGGAAAAGAGAGTGAGATCAATTTGTTGCCTCGCTTCCTTGTTAGATATCTTTAAAAGGCAGCATTTTTTACTGTTTCAAACAGAGACTTTGAAAGGCCACTGGATAGAGCATTATTGGACTTGTCTATGTAATAGAGAATAGTCCATCTGAGGATCCTCAAATAGTTTGAAAAGTAAAGAACTCTGTAAAGGTCAAAAAGATATTTCTAGCCAATAATTCAAAGTGTTGACATTTCTCACTGTGCCTAATAGTATTTTAGATACCTCATGAACCTTTTTAATTTTCCTAAGAATAAACCAGCGTGTCATTTCAGGACGGGTTGTTAACAATGGCATTTTTAGCCACTTTGGTGCCCCTTGGGATTTCACTCCAAGACCTCGCCATTGTCAATGTTAAGCTACATCCTTTAGCCTTTAGGAGGAAGTTTAGGTTGTAAACTCTGTTGGGTATGGGGCTGATGTGGAGGTGTGTTTGGGTGGGCTCAGGTTCTGTCTGGACGAGCTGGGCGCTCTGGAGCGAGACCGGGGCATGGTCAGGCTGCAGTCCCGTCTCATCCGCTACGAGACGCACACCACCTGCTCCAAGGAGCCCTGCCCAATCCCGTTCGCCCTCAGTCCCGCCCCTTCCCCGGCTGTCCTATCAGAGCCGGGCAGCGTGCCGGACGGAGAGAGCCTCGCCCAGGCAGAGTTGCCCCGCCTTAAACGCCACGCCCGTGATCCAGACCTCCTCACCTACCCACACAAGAGGTCAGTGCTTACACTAGCATACCATAGATGATTAAATCACTAACTATTACTTCCCTAGTTACCAACTATTACTTCCCTAGTTACCAAGATAATGGTATTTTCTTTTCCCTTTCAGAGGGGTTCATGTGAATGTCACCAATTTTGTATTTGTTGGTTTTATAATTTTCCTAAATTATCTAGTGGGCTTCTAGGGGTTCTCATCTCGTCTCACACACTCCCACTCAACCTGATCTGATGCTATACTTCATTTCCTGCACCTACATTCCCAACTGTTTTTTCACCTGCATTCCCAAAGACAGTAAAGTCCCATCATTAAGCTCTTATCTGTAGGTGAAATTTAGAACAAAAGGCCTCATCAGGTAAACACGTTGACCTTCAGCAGACATTTCTGCTCCCAGTTCACGGACGGTCCTGGGGTAAGAACTGTTTCCTCTTGCCCACAAAGTTAAGTGCCTGAGTCAGAGCTTGTTTGCCGAGTGGCAGGAATGTGCTATCTCCTGCACCGATCACTTGTAGCAGGGTTTTTCTGACACAACTTGATGATGTGGCTACCTTATCTGTCATGTGTCATGTCCCTGGCTACAGCAGACCCCTGTGTCAGCAGAGACTTTGCTGTCATGCTGCAACTAATAACTGTGTATCCAGAATGTCTGTACTGAATGTTCAGTCAGTGTGAGTTTGTTTACCTATGACAGAAACAACAAGAGGCAAAACTTTTAATCACATAAAGGTTATTGACCCTTATGCTCAGTATCATGCAAGAAGCTGTTCATTGGTGTTGACAAAAAGGGCTTTATTTATCTTTATGGGGCCAATCCTCTGCTAAGTGTTGCTTTAAAGATTACGGCAGAGTTATCATTGGCTTGAAAACTAAGGCTCCCATTCACTTTCCAGCAGCAGATACTCCTCATCATGCTTAGCGTGTGTGATAGTAATTCACAGATGCCCATGAAGAGAGGAGGAAACCCTGACTGTGGAAGCAGAACGAGCACAGTGTGTTCCAACAGGGGGGCCCAGAGCTATCCCCATATTGCAATGCAATTTACACCTAATCTCTTTGTACGATAAAAGACCAGACGGTCACTGAGAAGTCGGTGCTGTCTAATAAATGAGTGAAGCGCCTAGATAATGAAGGCCAGTTGGATCTTTGGCACCCTTGGCTGAGCTGACCAGGACACTGAAACACTGTGTGGAATACCAACACCGTGTCACATGATGCAATGTTTCAGGGGTTAAGGGCAACACACTTGGTGTCTCTACCCTGTCCTCCAGATTTGTAGATAATTGCATCTATAATGTTTTGTTCGTGCATGTGATGTGCGCGCATGCGATTGTGTGTGTGTGTGTGTGTGTTTGTGTTTGTGTTTGTCTGTGTGTGATTTTTTTTTTCTGGTTCGCTTACCCATGCAGTATAAGGTCACGTGTGTGTGTATGTGTGTGTATTCCCCCCAGGCTGGCTAAGTCCGAAAGTGGAGAGTGTCCAGGCTCCCACAGTAGCAGCAGCAGTGGCTTCGTCCCCCTCAGAGCCCTGCGGGCCCTTAGACAGCAGACGCGGCCCCAGTCCACCTCCGGGGCCCCCAGGAGCAGTGCCCGAGGGGGCGCTAGGACACAGGAGGCGCTGAATCCGCCGCCGCCTCAGCAGAGCCAGAGGCCAGAGCAAGGCCACAGCGAGTCCCGCTCCCAGAAACACCACAGAGTAAGAACCACTCGGGAGCTATCAGCACAGTCACAACGGCCTCTCTGACTAGGCCAGATGTTGTCTTCATCTATGTTGGCAAAACAGTTCAACAGTTGATGTTCATCTGAAACAGTTCCATTTCAAATTCACATAGCTACCAACAAGTGGCAGACACACTTTTCACGTTGAAGTATTATCTCAATGCTACTAGATGGTGGATACATGAATAGGGCTGTCCTTGACATGCGAGTAAAACGTAAGTGTGTGTGTGTGTGTGTGTGTGTGTGTGTGTGTGTGCAGATGCTGAAAGAGGTGGTGATGAAGACTCTGAAGCAGCACGGGATCAGCAGCCAGCACCAGGCCTTTGAAGCGTGCAGTCAGCGGCTGTTTGAGATATCAAAGTTCTATCTGAAGGTGCGTTTCCACCTGGAGAACAAACAGAACAATCAGAACAGACGGCGCGGCAGCCGAGGGGAAGGTCATCTGGAGGTCACAATTAGGGTGTTCCCAAAAAGAAATCAGAGAGGAGAGCTGTTTATTCTGCTGTTATAGATTAGTTATTATGAATACTTATGTTTACCTTGGTTCCTTAAACTGACTCATTTGTTATGTAGCAAAATATACTGTTGGTCTTTTCAAATCTGGTTATGTCTTTTAAAGCTTTGTTACTGTCTTTAAAAGTGGCATTGGAAAGAGTTTTCAACTGGTCATGCTCGGTCTGACATCCACTGATTCACCAGGAATAGTTCTCCTGAATTTAGTGTTTTTTTATTGTTTCACAAAGAGAACAGTCCAGAAAGAACACTTGTAGCTAGCTCCCTCAGATACCCCCCTGAGCTGCGACCTTGACTATGGTCTCTGTTTGCATCAGGATCTGAAGACGTCGAGAGGCCTCCACGAGGAGATGAAGAAGGCTGCCAGTAGCAATGCTAAGCAGGTACGCAAGTTGCTGGAGACAGCGCAGTGTGTGTGCATCACATGACTACATTACCTACACTACGTGCCGCTCCTGCTCAGCTTAGCAGCTGTGGTTAAGAACGGAGTGATTGTGGTATCTCTATCTCTCTCTCAGCTCTGTTTGTTCTGTGGTTGCGTGGGGGGGCGGGGGGGGGGGGGGGTTGGTGGAGTTTTGAAATGTCAGTTCTTCTGTGGCTACAAGTATTTGTATTCTTTTATAGCTGTACTTGTATTTGTTCAACCTGATAAATCCATGTTAGATGTGTGTGTGTGTGTGTGTGTGTGTTTTATTGCCATGCACTTCACACACAGCTCATTGATGTTGTTTTCCGTCTCCTGGCTGTTCTGCAGGTGATTGACTGGGTGCTGGAGAAAGCCTCAAAGACATGAGAGACCCCAGGCCCTCGCGTTCTTCCCTGACCCTCCGCCTGGTCGACCTCAGGGGGCGGGCAGCTGGCACTGCCAGGCTGGCTGAAGACCACAGGGTCGAGGGCATTGACCGCAGCTAGCCTGTGGTAAAGACGAGCCCAGCGAGAGCTTTGTGCTGTGCTGTCTGACCAGACTCAGAGCGTCACTGAGCCATGACCGGCAGTAGCCCCCTGCACACTGCACACTCTGTTCTCTTCTTATTGTTGACATGCCATGGTATTTGTTGTGTTTTTGTTCTGTGTGTCATCTGTTTGAATTAAAGCCATTCATTTTATGTGGATGCAGTCATGTGCTTTCTGAGGTGATGTCTGGACATGTCTCGCCATCCTAAACATTCTACTTTGTGTGTGTGTGTGTGTGTGTGTGTGTAGGGGGGCTGATTTGTTCCATTGGCCACCCTTAATTTCAAAATGCTGGTAATACAACATGTTTGTCATTTTCTTAGTATTCTGAGAGCTAATTTTAGGTATGGTGAGACAGGTAGGGCTTCCTGTGTGACTCTCCCTGCTCACGCACACATAACCCTTGTCATAGGGGACTCTGATGAGGGTAGTGTTTGTGTGTATCTGTGCGCATGCAAATGCATGCGTTTGTCTATGTATGTGTAAGTGTGTGTGTGTGTGTGTGTGTGTGTGTGTGTACATATTCTTGGAAGAGCTTCTGGAAAGTGCTTTCAAGTCCCTTTGGTAGAGCTGCCATTGCCCCTCATGTTAAACTGCTACTGTGGCAGACCCATAAAGAAAGTCCGTGCTGCTTGGCAGCCCCGTGCGCAGCAGCTTCGGAGTCTGATCCTCTGAGTCCACAGCAGGCCAGCGCCAGGCTGGCACATTCCTGCCCACACTGGGGCTTTGTCGTCCCGTCCCCCCTCCCCCCTCTCCCTGGGAACAGACCAGTAGTCACCAGGGGTTCCATAAAACACGCTGGATGTGTGTACTGTATATCACTGGATGTGAATGACCAGCACTGACTGCTTGTCCACACACTTCAGCCTGCTCCTCTGAGGATTGCACATTCTTCTGGAGCTTCAAGCTGCTTTGCACACACCCAAACTTGAGAAGAATTACTGTAGCATATGCTGGATATTTCAGGTAGTCAGTGTAGCTGCAATCTTATTTACCAAGTGTACATTTGGTTTTGAAGTTTTGCTGGAACTCCAAATATTACCCATTGCTGTTGGATTCCTACAGGGAGCACACCAACTGTTCAGCACCAGAATATTTCATTTCTTTGTTAGATATTTACATTCTTCTCAACCCAGAGTTAAGTTTAATAACAATAAATGGCCTTGTGTCCATTGTGTTGGACACAACAACAAATGTTTGTTTTGCTCTTTTAGCCAGTGACCCCCCATCTGGTCATGCAGAATGCTTAGGGAGGTAAACACATACACTATCGGTCAAAATGTTTAGAAATTTCCATTCCACTCCATTATAGACAGAATACCAACAGATCATTTGCATTGTTTTTTTTTTACTCAGGGCAGCAGTTTTCAGTTTACATTATGTGCTTAAGGGTTCTCCAATGTTTTCTCAGTTAGCCTTTTAAAATATTATTCATTTTTGCTACCCTGATTAAAAAGATGATCTCATCTGGTATTATGTCTATAATGGAGTGTAATGGAAATTTCTAAGTGTCTCCAAACTTTTGACTGGTAGTGTATAAATTAACCTACCTGCCGCTGTAGATTTCATTTCAGGTTCTCAACGCATGTTTCAAATCCTATTTGGCATACAGCACTCTTGCTATATATAATGCCTGTGGGCTTATGCCTGGTGGTCGTAGGAGGCTGGTCAGAATCATTCTTTCAAATCCACATCTTTAGACTGTGCAAGTCTGCATACACAACACTGCATTCTTAATTGTTTTCCAGGAATGTATTTAGTGAATCAAGTTGTGTCGGGGAACTCAAATCGGTTATTCCACCTTCACACAAAAAGGCATCCCCTACTAGTTTTGTCACAATAATGCATGCTCTGTGTACAAATGTCTGATCGCAGCTAAAATGTCGACACGGTCAGACTGTTAATTACTCAGGAGATGTTTAAATAGTGGGTGAGCATCCCCTGCTTGCCAGTTATTTTGTGTGTGCAAGCACTTGGATAGGAGGAGGGGGAGGATTCATAGCCTGGTGAAAATCTAGGGAGGGTTAGCAACTTGCTCGTCCATCTTTTCCATCCATCAGCACTGGGAGGGCAGTGTGACCAGTGGGTCCTCTGGAGTGCCTCTCGTCTGCCCACAAATACATAACGTCACGGAGGGTCCCCCTGGGAACCGTCCACACTCTAATTACAGCTCGCCCTGGCACCCCTCCAGCTTCGGCGTTTTTTCATGTAGGAGTCGACATTCAGAGTCCATCAATTCCCCTTTTGTGTGCGTCACCTATGCTGAAATACAACCAAGAGCACTGAACCGTAAGCCATAAACAATGACTCGATGCGCTTGAGCTGGCATGCATATCCATGAGACTAAACATGTGAACCATTCACGCTGGGGTACAGCACTGTGGATTTTGTGCACCGGTGTGTGTGTGTGTGTGTGTGTGTGTGTGTATGCCATCCAAGAACTCTACTGGAATAATGCAAAGAAGTCTCTGTGTACTGGCGAGGCAGGAATGTGTATCAGGCGGATAAACAAGAGGGAATTAGATGAAGTTCTGAAATATTAAAATTCCCTTCCAGGACAGAAGTGAGACACACATTAAAACAGCCCATTGTTAAAACACGTCATTTATGTGCAACAGCAGTCATTGAAACAATGTACTTCAATTCTCCTTAACTGCCAAAGATGTACTGAAGGACAAGATTTCTTCTTTGTTTACTGACAGGTGTCAAATCCTTCCCTACAATTAAAATATTGTTAATATCAAGAGCCAAAACACTGACATTCGCCAGAGGATTGAGCTTCAAATGGAGTCTAAATTACTTCCGGCATATTTTTAGTTCAGACATGACAATTTAGTGTTTTCCTCTAATAACAGTGTATCATTTGAATAATAATAATAATAATAACAATAATTTGTCATGTCATTGTGTTTCATTGCAGTTATCATCACAAAGCTTTGAATCAAAAAATGTTTGCTAGTCAGTCAGTCAGTCAGAGGTGACATGATCCTCAAGAGTAGATCAGCGCAGATTCATCTCCGGACCCTCAGGAGTCCTGTGTCAGTGGACAGTGTCTCGTCTGTGTGATCGCTCAGTTTGAGTCAGTGCTTCGGTCCTGTCTGGTCCTGTGTGCCCTTTGGAATGAATGAGTCTGTGCAGCAAGCACCGCTGCTGTCCACCAGCTCAGGCCAGCAGGCCTAGCCGGGCGATCTTCGCCGACAGAAAGGAGTGCAGTATGAAGACTATGGGCTTGGGGCAGGAGTGCAGGTCCAGTTGCTTTGGAAAAGAAATGGGAAACACAAACGACAGAGGAAGGTTAAATCCAAAGAGGAAACTTGAACTTGACCTATTTTTAACAAACATAAATAACATAAACCGCCTGTTGGAGCGATTTCTTTTTTTTCCAAGCAAAGCTCTCTCTCGAGTGTAGGGGATGAAATATGATGGCAAAAGAGGACACTGAGCCTCAGTCCTCCCCCACTATCCTCAGAGAACAGCTATAAACGAAGCAACCAGTGGAGTACCTGTTTTAGTCTTTGTTTGAGAAATGTACATACTGAAATGATACTGTTATTATACATAATAATGTTGTGTTAACGTTATTAATGTTATTATTGTTGTAAGCAGTATTAGTATTCCTTATTGGAACATGTCTTGAATGACTGGTTGCATTTCAGGAGAGTGACAAATTGGTACAGAACCGTGTGATTCCAGCATTACAGCACGTGTAGCCACTCACCACTTCGCCCTCCTCCCCACCGAAGTCCAACAGGAGCTTTCTGATGCCATCATCGGAGGACATTCGGAGTCGTTCGAAGGGGTAGCTGAGGAGTGGCTTTGGGACAGAGCCGTCCTCTGCCTCGGCCACCACAGAGAAGCCCCTCTCATAGTGGATAATCAGCCTGCAGTCCAGCCCCTGATACAGGCAGCCTGCGTGAGGAGAGGACCAACGCACATTAGGAGCGGAAACAAACAGAGCAAACGCAGAGGCACGGATTTGGTATAATGAGACACTGAGTGCTCTTGAAATGATGCACTCCACTAAAAAAGAAACCCTCAAGACTTGGTTTTGTTTTTGTTTTTAAACCATCAAATAAAAAAAGCACATGGAATATGATTTGACTCACAATACTGGTTTTGGGTCAGATAACTCATTTAAAATGTATTATAAAAGTGAGAGTCAAAAAGTCAGTAGACATTACAACAGACCTGTCCAGACCTGTCTGAATACCTGTATTCTAAACATTGCAGGTATAAATGTCAATGAAATGTCTCCAAGAAGTGTGACTGACTTATGTGCTGCCTCACCCATAGCAACTCATTATAGCTGCCTGCCACCATCAGGTAGGTAGGACACTCCCTTACATCAGCCAGTTCAAAAGTCACAGTGTCTTCAACTGTCTGAAAGACTGCTTCAGATGTATTAACTCGTGAGATGTTATCAGATGACAACCTAGGGTTAAGTACTACAATTGTGTGTGCAATGTAATGACCTCTAAAACTCCTACAAGTGATTTTTTTGAAAACAAATCCCCTCAAATAACATCCATTCAAAAGACGTTTATCATCGGCCAGTCACCGATTGGCTACAGCCCTACTACCTGGACAGAGGCCCTGTTTAATTCGGCGAGTCCAGCATCCCAATTCCCATGCTATCAATTACCGAGCTCCGTGTCGCCCGTCAAACATGATCTCCGTGCTGAGAGCAGGTTGTAGCCGTGCCATTGTGTGTGTGCCAAAGAGCCACTTCTGCCGTGGCTACCGTTTGGCTCCAGAAACGCTCCGCCAATTGCTCTCTGACCTACTGATAGGCCGTTCTGGACGGCGATGACCACGGTGGTGGACTGTGGCGCTCATACTCCGCTCTCTCACAACAGCGGAGCATTACTGAAAGCTCTGGGTTACCGCTGAGCTGCGCTGCACTGCTCAAGTCTGCTTTTTGTAGATCTCCCTTGGTATCTACAGTTACATGCACGCATAAAGACATGTACTCTTGAAAAGGAAATTCTTTTGTGAAGAAAACTTCAAACGAACACCAGTTAACTTGATGTGGTTTAATGTTGCTTCAAAAACTACAGCACCAAAGACAGGGCTTTCAAGGCTAGAATTCAAACATCAGAACAGTTCTTGCTCAGAAATCCATAATGTATGATCAAATAAAAAAGCTAGACATTCTTCTTCATGATTCCATATACAGTAAAGTAACCAACTAATCAGTAGCTTGCATGCTGCCTGAGGGTCTTGTAATCCTATGGCAGGCTTATTCAACCTTTTCAGCGACCAGATGGGCCAGGTAGGAAAATCACTGGGGCTTTGTGGGCAACACACAGCCTTTGTGGCTAAAATGACTCCTATTGTGGCTAGTCGATAAACATGTGTCAGGGCTTCCAACTGGAGGCCGAGCGCGTACTGAAAAACATTCAACACTCTGTCAGTATGTCACTGATATGTATATAAGTGATTGAAGATCATTAGGATCAATACATTGCAGCAGGTTACGCAATGTGGTGGTGCATTCGTTAATTAATGTAGTCGTTTGGTTGATAAGTTGATAAATAAAACACTATGGCGAGTTTTAAGGAAGA
The DNA here is from genome assembly GCF_018492685.1 of Alosa sapidissima. Classification (NCBI taxonomy): domain Eukaryota; kingdom Metazoa; phylum Chordata; class Actinopteri; order Clupeiformes; family Clupeidae; genus Alosa; species Alosa sapidissima. Next base: position 10,938,821 of record NC_055959.1, on the reverse strand, counting down.
TGCAGATTGACCTCTAACACCGTAGCATAGCTGGCAGCATGTTCTAAATCCACCTTGTTTCTGTGTTAAGGCACAGATCTTTTAGGCTTCTGTGCCAGCCGTGGCCTACTGGTTAGGGCTTCGGGCTTGCCGATCCCCGACCCAGTAGATGTGGGTGGGGGAAGTAGTTGAGCACTGCTCTCCCATGCCCACATCCACGGCTGAAGTGCCCTTGAGCAAGGCACCTAACCCCTCACTGCTCCCTGAGCGCCGCTGTAGCAGGCAGCTCACTGCTCCAGATTAGCTCACTGCTCCAGATTAGTGTGTGCTTCACCTCACTGTGTGTTCACTCTGTGCTGTGTGTGTTTCACTAATTCACGGATTGGGATAAATACAGAGACCAAATTTCCCTCACGGGATGAAAAGAGTATATATACTTATATACTGTACTTACTTAAAAGTCAAAAACACACTGGGGGAAGCAATTCAAGGAAAGTGAGGGAGTGAGATGTGTATCAGTTGCGCGAGTCGGCAGCCCTGCATGAGTTTATTTGTATCCATGCGGAGCTCCACAATACCTTAGTTTTTATCATATCATACACATGGCAGCCAGATTTGAAGGCAGCTTGCGGGCAGCAGAGAGACTGAAACAGGGTTTCATCTGGCCAGCGGGCCACTAGTCGAACAGGCCTGTGCCCCATGTTGTCTCTTCATCTGCAGCCTCAAAGCGTTCATGTTCATGAGCACCATACTCAGCACCTCAGTGCGCTGAACACAGGGTGTTCCAGTCACTTTCTCACACACACACACACACACACACACACACACACACACACACAGACACACTGAGACCACACACACAAAGAGCCTCCATTCAGACACAGAAGCCTGCAAAGGCAGGGGCCTAATCACGTTGGGTCCTCTCCTTACAGTCGAGCCGACGCCAGGATATTTACACCAGTAGACATTTATGGCATGCCTGTGCGTTAGCACCCCTCTCATTTCCACATTACATGTACATGCCTGGCCAGCGAGCCTAGCATTGCTGCAGAGCATGTATGTGCACCAAGGAGACACAGTAGAGAGGTCCTTTTGTTAGAGAGATACTGGGAGGGGGTCCGTATGTCTATCTTCTGACTGAGTCCAGGGCAAATGCTGAGCCACTTAATGATACATGGTGTCTACGTGGTATGCATGTTAAAACAACACAATGCAGCTATTTTACCTTAAAATAACACCTTCTCATTCTGATGCTACACTAACTAATAATATAGAGAGGCCTCTGACCTCTGACCCTGCCAGTGTGTGCCCGGAACGCTTGATATTGCACTGTGCAATGTTGTTGATCGGGTAGGATCATGACCCGTTTTTTGACTTATAACTGGGAACAGTCTTAGCGCTAATTGGCGTTAAATATTTGAGCCAAGGGGCATTGATGTCGAATCTTCCATCGTGTTGCTTGAAACGACCTAAAGAATGCCAAAGAAATGCTTTCACAACTGGTGCATGTAGTTTGATCAAAGTTCTCCTGACAGAAAATCTAATAACATTTGAATACATTTGTGTTGTACCCATTGCACACAATCCACTATTCATTAGAAATGCCAACTGATTTAGGAAATGTAGTGACCAAGGTAGTCAGTCCTGTTTCGAAAAGTCCTTTTTTGGAAGCGCAAGACAAGAGCGCTCAAGTTCTAACTGATAGCAGTAGCTCACACAGGAAATCAAAACACAGGTAATGGAATTATAAAGCCAGTGCCAAATGTACCCTTTTCCACAGGGCCCCAAATATGGTGCTGGCCCCAGCTTTTACCTTGGGCTTTTGTAGAAAGGAACACATTGTACTCCCATTAATAAAACAGCTATCTCAAAGTGCTGGAGGATGGCTTCACATCACAAACACATCAATCCAGAATCTAATCCTACGCAGTGATGGTAATTCAACAAAGCCATGATTTGTGGAGTGATAAAAATGCATTGAACTCTCAGTCAATGCTACACACAGCAGCCCATAATTATCACCATGTGGTCCCTTGCCTTTTTAAATCTCTTGACGCGTACTGAGCGCCTTGCTGAAACCTCAAGACACTTTTACACAGACTCATGACTCATACTGATGGATAACATGCCAGCTCAACTACTAAGCTTACCGTGGAAGCTGGTCATTCTGATTCACACATGGCGTCTTCCCTCAATGACCTCTGCCTCACCCTCACTCCACATCTTCAAAATACTGCACATCGACAATCATGTCTGCTTCCTCTTTCTGCTCTTAAATCTAAACTGTGATTCAGGCTGAGGGCGCCCCACAGGAAGTGATAAGCCAGAGTAATGCGAGTGATTCTGATCACTTCAAAAACACTTTGCAATTACAGGGCGTTTACTTATCAGTGCAGTGTGCCTGACAGGCTGCTTTGGTGAAGGGGGGGGGGGGGGGGGTTCTCCCATGATGCATTTGCACACGCGCCTCTGTGCATAATGCCAAGAGACCACACAGGGTAGCTTGAAAACAGCTATGAATCATGGTTCTCTGTGCTCCATGTGGACAAGTGAGAAGAAATGTTGGTGCTACAGCCTGATGTCCACTGCAGCTGCTGCCATTGGCCTTCTGGACAGATGGACATCTGCCAGAAAGAGCAGACTGGTGGACCAATGTACCATCATCTGGCCCAGCTAGGAGCCAGTAAACAACTGGAAATATTTATCTGACTTAGTCCACACACACACACACACAAAGATGGAAATGGACAGTTATTGTCAGCATAACCATTCAAAATTTGATTTACTGAGGTTGTCTGAAGGTTTCGTTTTCTCTGTGTTTGTGCATGTGTGTGTGTGTGTGTTTGTTTGTGTGGATCATGCATTTTTGTAAGATGCACCAAAGTGCACAAAACTGTGTGTGGGTTCTTGGGTTTTGGTGTGGGCGGAACTAGCTGGTGTGAGAAAGCTTGTCTTTTTACCAATGTCAACCACTTAGAGAAGAAAAATCCTACCACTAGAAAACTGCAAACCATTTTTCTCTCATGCAAACACATTTGAATTTGTTTGCAACTGTATTCATCTCAGTAAAACCAGATCCAAATCTTCAAATTAAAGGACATGAATTGTCCTCAGTCACAAATGGAAACTTTTGAGAGAGTTTTCCTTTCAGAGAAAACAAAGGCAGTTTTGATGGAGGGTAATTGTTTGCCTTTAAAGACATTTTTTCCGAGCCGGTAAAATGTCCAAAATGTCTGCAAGAAACTGAACATGCATCACAAATATTTGCTAAAATCCAGCCCTGTGGACACATGTGTGGCTCTCTGGACAAGCAATAAAATGTCTCTACAGAGAAAAAAAGTCTAGTTTAATAGGAGATGTCCAGTTGTCTCTCTAGAATAACACACGTGCAGTACACAGTTCACTAGAGAGTATTTCAATGCATCTATGCACATGGATTTGTGTGTGTTAGGGCCAGAGTTTGACCATGAACAAACATTAATGTACGTAATGTATACATGTAAAGTTCTATTGTATGTGTGCACTGTATAACTCCTAGCCTACAACACTTATTAGCGAAATCTAAGAGATACGTAGTAGGGTAGGCTATTAGGAAAAAACTGATAGCCTATATCCCCTCCGTTTTTAAAATAATTCTGTTGAACACTGATATGCTACAAACATTGCTGTCGCAAATCCCTTAAACAGGTGGTCAATCAGAGATTTCAAACGAACAAGGGAACATGTCGCAATGAAACAGCGCTGTTTTCCCTTGATGAAAGTGAAACCACGAGTTTTCCCACATCTCAACTTTGGCCAAAGTTTTCAGAAATAATTGTTTTCAGTGATAAAACCTCATTAAATAATATGCATTTTCCATATGGGGTCTTAAAAGCCATGTATCCTTCTAGCCACAGCGTTTTTGTTTCAAACATAAGTCTATTCTAAGCGTGCTCAGATGATGTGGCGCTGTTGCTCACCTGTCCATCATCGTAAAGCCCGATTTGATTGGTCCGCCCGATCTAGGGCGAGCATACTTCCTCCACAATGGAGCAATGCCAGACCGAACTTCCCGACCTCAAATGTTGTGGGAGGGACTAATGTGTATACTCACTGGTAGAGACCTCTTTGATCATCTCGGCAGCGCTGTGGCAGCCGTTGACTATGTGCCGTGTCCACACAGACAGGTCCTTGCAGGTTTCGGAGCGGAAGAGGTGGGTCTCGATGCCCAGTCGGGTGCCCGTGCGCGTGGCAAACGACAGCTCCAGGCCCTGCTCAGGGGAGCCCTTGTCTGGACCTGAGTGCACCAGCCTGGAGGAAGACAGCTCCCATCAGGGCTCAACGTGGACCACAATAGAATACTAGCCAGTAGCCACTGATAGCCCAAAACCACAGTCACTAAGGCAGCTTACATAATAATAATAATAATAATTATTATTATAATAATAATAATAATAATAAGCTTTATTTGTATAGCACCTTTCATACACAGAATGCAGCTCAAAGTGCTTTACAGTTGGAGCATGTAACACAATAAAAGAGAAGAGTCAGTCATTATCAGTCATTCCTTTTCATTGCTGTGGCCGTTTATGATCCAATCAGCAACATTCATCAGTTTATCTCTGTACACAGGAGTTATATCCTGGATCTCCCATCTACATCCTATGCATGGCATGGTATGAGCAAACTGTGGGACTGATACAATTTATGTATTTATGTCCCTGTTTGTATTAGATAGGCGTGTGTGTGTGTGTGTGTGTGTGTGTGTGTGTGTGTGTTTAATAACATACCGTGTGGCCAGTAGTGGATAAGTATGAACAGGGCTGAGCCAGGCGTCCTTCATGCGTGGCATACCGTCATACAGCAGCAGGTCCTTCTCTGTTAGCACCACCAGCACAGGCTTCCAATGCTGCTTCTCATTTTCCGTCTGGAAAAAACAAACACCACACATGTCTGTGATTGTTTGTGTAAATATCTACATGCATAAGGGTGTGAGTAAATGTAGATGTGCAAGGGTGTGTTTGTTTGTTTGTTTGTTTGTGTGTTAATATGCATGTTAGATACAGAAACAGTTTGTATATAAGTGAGTGTGTATGTGTGTATATAGGCGTGTGTGTGTTAGTGTCTGTGAGTGAGTGGGTAAAAGAGAAAGCAAGTGTGTTTGAGAGGTAGAAAAAGAAAGAAAGAAAGAAAGAAAGAAAAAAGGTGTGTGTGCGTTGTGTGTGGTGTGTGTATGCGTGTGTGTATGTGTATACACACACACACACACACACACACACACACACACACACACACACACACACACACACACACACACACACACACACACACACACACATCATCAGCACCATCAGAGCAGGCTCCACTGCTCCCCACTGCTCTGTCACAATGAACTGGCTTCAAAGGGCTTCTTTGAAATAATGCCACATATGAAACTTGACAAACACAGTGATACTGAACGCATCAGTTCACACACACCGCCATCTTGCTTCCCACTACACTGTATACAACACACATGGTCAATGGTAATTCCTACAGGCAATGCATGATTCAGTGGAACAGAATGTGCTATGCACGCATTTCTTATTCCCTTTATAGGCCATAATATGCAGGGGATTACGTAAGAATTGCCATCAGATAAATCATTAGATTTTGGGGGCTGAGGAGAAGCCCTCGCGAGCAATCTTCAGGGTCCTTTTTTATGAAGTCGTATTTTTAGAAAATGCACTGGAAGCAAACTCAACAAATTTCTGCTTGGGACTGAAGGTACATCTCAAACCACGTGATAAACACAACACAAGGCACCAAGCCCCAGGAGGGAAATCTATCTAACCACGACCTTTTCTGTAATTCAAGTGCGTTCTTACGACAATGGATTTTCCCCCCGGCACATTCCACCGTTACACTACACACGTTTTAAAGCGATGTTTCCGGGATTCGTTTACGGAACACATTACGCACATTAGCCCAAATGACTAATTCATATGATGACAGTTAAGTTGTGGAGCCCCACAACCAAACCCCCCCCTCACCGCAGAATCCCTCAATGCCAAGGAAAGCCACTTCCCCAATGCAACTTTGTCTTTTTTTAGGCAAGTTAAAACAGGATTTAAGTATTCTTTTCTCCTGCATTAATGACAACATTTCAGCTTGTGGTAACAAGAACTGGGGTCCTTTCTCCTCCATGCTCTCTAAGAGCTGATCGAATTGCCATCGGGAAACTGGAGAGGGTCTGTTTGCCATCAAAAGCCGCTCAAAAAAAGCCAGCCCGCAGCCAGGGCCAAGAGCTGGAGGCAGGCAGAATAGCCCGAAAGCCGGGTTACAAACGGGGCCTTGTTGAAAGGGTCTTGGCCCCGGCGCATAATGGGAAGGTTGGCTGTGGATCCAGGGCCACTCCGCATTCTCCTGGCCCTTCCCTGCCCTCAGAGCTGGGGGTGGAAAGCTGGGCTGGTCGGTAACCAGAGATGGAAGAGAGGGGAAGACGGGGGGGGGGGGGGGGACTTCATTAGAGTCAGTGTGCACTCAGAACTGCCCACAGCCACACATGTACCAGCCTTCCATGTCAGGGAGAGTCCTAATGAGAGCCATGAAAGGCAGCCTTAAGCAGGATAAAATTTAAAAAAAAAACCACACTGCTCACAGGCCAAGAGAGGCTGAGAGTCATCGTGGTCATCAATTGCTGCTGGATATTTAAAAAATGAGACATTTTTGAGAGCAAAAAAATAAATTACAAATACACCAAGACATGAACTGGCTTTTACAAGTGTGAGCTGGTCTCCATCAACCCACTGATAGGAGACATGGCCAGCACAAACAAACACACAAACACAAAACACAAAACACACACACACACACACACACACACACACACACACAATCACGTGTAAGAGCCATTCACACACTAGCAGTTCAACTTTGCTAACTGACGGTA